>NC_081411.1:591546060-591850905 GCF_030272615.1 Cryptomeria japonica | reverse complement strand
TTTATATTTCTTTTAATATTTTATATTTAATTTACTTTTCTTGTTTAAAAATGTGTCAAATTGTCATTTTTACTAATTGGAGTATTAATTTATTCTTGTGCATATATATTATACCCAAAATCAAGCCTTGTTACCTAACACCTCATCATACCCATTATTGTTTGTTTCTTCATCTTGAATGTTTGCCATAGTTTTGTCCTCTAGGAAAAGATAGCACATGGTGGTGCCCCAAAAATTCAAATTCTCCTTTTCTTGCTCAACTACCCCCTTTTCATAAAAACCTAACCCTAGCTCCATTCCAATGATTAGAGATATTTTTTTACAATATAAGATTTTAAAGGAAACAAAGGTCATTAGAAAGGTACGTCAAGCACAACCAAGCATTCACATACCATCTAGAGCATCATGAGCATCTAGGAGCTATTGAACTTATGTTCAATTTTTCTTAGGATACCTTTATTGCTAGACACACCCCATCTCTTCTTAACCACTTAGTATCAAACACACCTAAACATTTCCATTCTCTACTATTAACTTGGTCGAATGATTTGACTTAGGTAGGTCTCTCAAACAACCACTAGGTGTCCAATTACTTACAAGTTACAATTTACTTGGTTGGCTTCGGTAATTTGAGTGAACATGACCTCTTATAGTAGGAAACTAGTGTGTTATAGGAGACATTATTGTAAAAGAGAGATTAGACTTGTTCCAAACCAGATATGATCATGTGTTAGGGTTTGTGACAAGTCCATAATAGAAAATTAAATTATACAACCTTCTTTCCCCCATTCTCATTTCATGCTTCCTTCTAAAATGTGAATTACTCAAACTCAACTTTGTAATCTTCTAATGTTTAAAATATGTGATTATATGTTATCTAAATTGTTTTTGTAGTCACAACTTTTGATTTTAAGTAAATAAGAAAGTTATGTTGTGATTAAATAGGGGAAACATTGCTACAATCTTGTAAAAATATATTTATATATTATATTTTAGTGAACCCAATATTTTTTCAAAAAATAATAACTTTTTCCTTACCAAAAAATGACACATGAACCATTATTTTTCTTCCCCTTTTCTCTTGCATTTAGGGATAGGGCTAAATCGAGGGTGCTTTTCTTCAGAAAATCAAAACCAACCAATCTTTCTACCTCTTATTTGTTTTCCATGTGTCAAGTTTAAAATTTATTGCTTTATCTTCCATTTATCTTTCTATTGAAACACATCTAACCCTCCTACACGACACCCTCTTTATGCTTACCCTCTCGTTTAGAATATATTTTAGGTGTTATTCATCAAGTTTTGATATTTTCATCTATCTTACCTCATACAGATCCCTTCTCTTTGTCCTGACTACTAGGATTGGATCAAGTTACTTCCCTTTAGTGCAACACATTTCCTTCCCTTCCTATCCATCACTCTTTCTCTCCTTCGATTATGAATTCTCTTGATCCATAAACTTCTAGTTTTACCTCAATTTTAGTCATCTTATAAACTATAAATAGAGTAAAATATTAGAACAAATGAAATCTACTAATACTTGCACAAGATTACATTGTTATTAAGCATAATAAAAGAGACAAAAATCACCATGAATACTGGAGACACAAGATATAATATGGAGAAAAACCTTGAGGGTAAAAAATCTAACAAAATTATGAGTCAAACTCACTTTAGTACTCAAAATGACTTTAATCAAAAAGGTTACTATGCATATACCATCTACGATCACTCTCAACCCACCAAGACCTCTTAAAACCAATTGATTTGCAAACTCTTAATGAATTCCATTGTCTAATATGCACATTCAAAACATGAGAAGAATGCACATAAAAATCTCATGGTATAAGAGATACAATACTCTCTGAGATCCTCTACTCAATTGAAGCTTAATTTACATATAAAGAGTTTCAAAGCCTTAGGAAATGAAAAGGGATATGTTACCTGACCAAATAATTTTTTTTACTACAATCTTGTCAAAAACTTTACGAATAAAGAAAATAAGTTACATTGCCTGTCAACAAGAATATGATTACCATATTGAATACAATTAAAACCATTAGGATTGTGGTAATTTTTTCAAACTAAGTTTCTCAACCAACAATTGTTCGATCAAGTTAGTTTGTGAGATAGAATCAAATAAGATATCAAACTAAACATCTTAAAATAAAACATTAATGTTAAACAATGCAACTTTGGATACCTTTTAGATATAGTTTCTATCATGAACATCATATATGGTTGTACCTATCATAGTAATCATAATCTATAGATTTATTTTTAGCATATTTGGAATCAATTACCTTCTTATCACCTTTTTATCATTTTGAAAGGAACAAAAGTGCATAATAGAATGCTTGTAAATGTTAAATCTAATAGGAGAGTGAATGCAATAAATTCTTACAAAACCTTTAACTACTATTGATTAGATAAACACATACATATTTAGATTTAAACAAATAAACTCGTACCATTAGATTCATGTGGGAAAATTCTTTTAGGAAAAAACCCACACTCCAAAAGCCAAATCTTAATTGTATACAATGCATAGAGCCAATGATCGTTAAGAGTAATTACACCAATTGAGAATTCTAGAGAAAATTCTGGCACACAACATCTTCTTAGAAAATATCCAACCTATCATACAAAATACATTAAGAAGCCACATAATTATAGATCTCAACACATGAGTGGAAAGTGCCCATGGTTTCCAAAAATAACTCATACACTCAAAAGGTAAGAAATGTGAAAAATAACAAGTTGCTATTCCCATGACATGGTGTACATAACAACTTTCCAAATCGCTAACTCATGACTCACTTATAATAGTCATTTTGCCATATGCGACACTTTCCTCACACCACTTGTCAAAAGTGAACTCCTCCATAAATAACAACTGTCAAAAACTAACTCTCCATGACTTTTCCATTGAACTATTAATCATCATAATAAATAAAAAAAATTGTCATAGTCCCAACATAGCAACCTATGACACTAATCCCCTAAATTTTATGACTTCCAAAGAGGGTATGATAAATAATTAAATAATCAACATGTTAGGACTCTAAAGTTGAGACACCTTAATCGCAACATATTTTTAGTGGTCTTATTTTCATTGGACTTTGAATAATCAAATAATTATCTACCTTAATATAATGATCATGAAAACATGCATCATCTATGCCAACAATCTTAGATAGAAATAGGCATATGGAGATGAGTATGTTAACCTAGTATACATTTCATCAAAATTTCAACATTAAGCACATATGTACCCATTTATAAAACTCTTCTAGAAAATGAGTTGGTGCAACGAATGCATTTTATACCATTTGATTTATAAAATTCCAAGGTTATACTTCAAGTTAGTAAACAATTCAGGAAATTGTAGAGAAATGAAATTAATAGAATAATTAAAATTAAATATTACTTGACATTGCTAAATTGTAATTAAGAATAAAAAAGGATGAAAATCTATAATGCATAGACCATTGTTAGCAAGAAACCTATGGGATACAAATAGGAGTTTTATACTCATAGGATTTCTAATGTTGTAGTCTTCTATCACAGACTTAGTCTTATTGAGGCAACAAGGAATGGTATTCCAGATCTTATCTTAGTTGTAAATTAGAATAAAATGTCACATAGACATAATATAACAGAAATCACAATTATTTGTATTCATATATCAATATATCTCCTTTATATGTATATGTTATCTATATCTTCTATCTATTTTATATCTCTCATCTATTTTGGTGAATAGGTATTTCCTATCTACTTATATCTACAACAGGGGATGTGGCCTTTAGATGATATCCCTCAAGTAAAACCTATATTCTAGAGCTCCTATTTTGGACCCTAATTTCTAGTTTGTTATTACCTATCTCTAGACCAATGTTTGTATACTATATTTCAACCAAAATCATCCCCTCGTTAGAAGCTTTACTTGTCCTCAAGTCAACCTTGTCTAGAATCATGATGAAAATATTCTAACGTTTCTTTGTTCAAATAACACAATAGGATTTTGCCATTTAAATTCTCAAATTAGATTGCTCCAAAATCAAGAATATCATTGATTTTATCATTGACCATTATAGTAAAGTTAAATTCTTCAAATAGCAAGAGCCATCTACATATATTGTTGAACACTTTCGGATGCTAAGAGGGGGGGGGAATCAACATATATAAAAAATTAACCAGTTTAACCAATCAATTATCATTCATTCCATATACCACATGTGCAGAAGTAAGGAATTGGAAAACATAATAGATATCACACATGAACACCAATATTTTATGTGGAAAACACAATGAGGAAAAAACCACGGTAAGAACTATCCCACTATAAGAAAAATAGGTTACAATAGATTAGGCTGAAGGCCAAGGAAGCTCACTGGTCCCGATTGAGACTTGCAAAAATTGAGGCACACAACCTCGGGACAAAAATAGGGGACTTGCAAAAATAATGATCACTTCTTCAGAGCAAGATACAAAGCATTTGAGAATCAATTTTCAATATGATTGAATTGTAGATAACCACATACTTTGATATGTTGATTACAATCTATTGTTAATACACATTTGAAACTACCTTCATTACCAGTCGACTACACTTGCACACCTTCACACTTACACAATATCACTCAATCACACCACATACTACATTCACTTTCCTGCAAAATGATTTCATCCATGCCATTCACAATCAAAATAACATCAATCAAGTCGACCTAATTTTACATGTAACATGTACGATACAAATAGTCGACACAAAAACACTCTTCAAGGTAATGCAAAAGGTTTAATGAGGTGTGTGAAGCATCACACTATGTTGACACACTTTTGTATCCATCCCATTTTGTAGATCCACACATTGTCACACGAACCAGAAACACCATAGGTCGACTCCAAGAGATAAAATTGTTAATATCCTTTAACCAAACTAATTGAACACATGATGCATACCACCAAAAATACTTGTGGAGGCACTAGAAAGCATCATTAGACACCAACATAGCTATACCATCGAACCACACCACCAAAACTACTGAAGATAGAAGAATGCAACACACTCTCGCAAACTGTCACTTGGATAGACTGTTCACCAAAACAATCACACTTAGCCAATACCAACTATGGACCATTGAGATCATCTCCAAAGCTATGGAAAACCTATAATACAAATGGATACACCATTTGAATAATCCACAATCAACTTCCACACATTCACGTGAAAGATGAATAAATCCTTAGTTACTGCACTAATTGAACATGTATCTGGATCAAAGATATCAACAAGTTTGATAACTGAACATACATCTAGACCAAATATATCAACAAGGTTGACAATTGAACACACATTTGGATCAAACATATCAATAAGGTTGACATCAATGACAACACAACTCATATTTGCAACAATCTCCCCCTTTGTCATTGATGACAACACTTGCGCCAACTCCAAAAAACTCCATAATGAACTCTCCCCCTTTGACATCAAGGACAAAGGGTGTCTCAACACAAATTTGATTTACAAAATGTCAACACAACTCCCCCCTATCTACAACTCAAAAATTAAATTCAATTGGAAGCCAAAAACTGCACTCCAAACATCATCTACTTATCCACATATATACGAGAACAAAATGGTCTTAGTAGTAGGATCATAAGAATCTTGTAGAGATAGAGGCATGATGCCTTTATGAATAAACTTAAGCTGTGTGTAAGTAGTCTTCCATTCTTCTCTAGTAGAGGCTAATAATGTACATTAACCCTCATTCTTCAATAGAAGATCCTTTGCATCTTTGCAGCTAGTTGAAACCTTTATTGACTTCTCTAATTTCTGGGAACCTTCAAGCAACTTCACCATACTGGTGAGCTTTAGATCAACCACATCTCTAAAAAAAAAAAATTGTTTCTTGATCTCCTCCCTTTGATTATTTAGTATATTCAATTTTAAATATGAATTCTCCAACTGAGATCTACCATATCCTTCTTCAAATTTATTGAACAATAAATCTATACAATCTAAGCTTCTATAATGTCTAGTTGACTTTTAATCTCCTTAGTGGATTCTGGCCACTAATGAAAAAATTTGTAAATGACTACTAAATCATCCACAACCTTTTTAAAAACCCTTATACTATCCTTCAGTGGGGTGTGTGCATCTACACACCAATCCACCAACTCCTTTACTCTCTTCTCTACATCTTTCAAAAAAAGTTGCATCTAAATTAGAAGCATGATCTTTTAAACAAGAAAAACAAGCATCGTACCTTTCTTTCTTCTTGTTTCCTATTGTTTAGGTCTTTGTCCTTTCATTTTACTTGTCACGGATCTAGCTAGGGTTCCAGAGGAACCAATCATCATCAATGGAGACAAAAGGACTAACCTAGTCCTCCTTAGTGTCTGGTTCCCAAACGCTTCTTCAACTATAGGTATATTTATCTTTTGGTAAAGTTTCTCCATTCTCTTTGCATGTCCTTTCTTAACCTTATCCTTGATAATTTTGTTCAAGATCTCTATAGTGGTTCCGAACCTCTCTTTATTTGGATCAACTACCAACTTTAGTAAAGTATTAATGTTCTTGTCAACCTCTTTTGGAGATACCTCATAAGGTAACTTAGACAACCATGCAATCCTCCATCTCTTGTCTATGTAGTAACATGAGTGTAGAGGTATTCTCCTTCTTTTTGTAGGTATCGGGCTTTAACGAGAATTTTGAATACAGGCTAGTTCATGATAGTGTACTTATGCGTATTCAATTAACATGTAGTGCCACAAAATAGGGTGTCTTGTAATGTTGTCATCCTCACTTTTCTTCTTTGACTGTTTTCTTCATTTTTGAAATATATTCACTAATATCTCCAACTCTGCAAAATCTTGCTAGATACCTTAATATGGTAGATACCTTGTTTTATGTTTTGTGTGTTTGATATCGATTCTTCATTATCTGAGGTTGTAGGGGTATGGCTCCTAATCATGAATACTCAGTGGAATCCAAAGAGTGATTGTTGTGGTTTTGGTGTGGAGGTTTGAGATATATTGTATAAGAGGTTCAAAACACAACCTATCTTCAATGATTAGTGAGATATACACTATTTTTTTATTATCAACAAAATATATTCTTTTAGTCTTGGAATCTATTATATCATTATAGTTAACAAGCCATCTTAATCTAAGTAGATTCTTGAATGTGTTGAAAATTTTCTTCTTTTCTACCACTTTAAAATCTACATATTGTTTATTTCCCTTTACATTCACCTCAACAATGTTCCAAGTGCCTAATGTCTCCATTTTGGAATCATTAATTAGACTAATATTCATTGGATTTTTAACAAGCTTCTATCTCCCTAACTTCTCCCATGTGTTGGATATAATAGAATGATATTTAAAACTGCACCCAAGTCCACCCTAACATACTCCTCTCCTAATATCTCATTCCAAGTGATTTCCTGCTCATTGCTTGCTTCTTTCTTCTCTTCTTTTTTCTTTGGTGATTTCTCTTTCACAATTCTCTTGCTTTTAGACCTTGAGGGGGATCGGTCATGGTTTGAGGGTTGTGAATCCTCAAAAAGACTCCTATTAGTAAATGACATTTCATTGGCTTCTATGCTTAACACATGAATTATTTCCTCTTTCCTATTTTCTTCCTCCTTTAATTTATTTATAATTTTGTTAACCAACTTCTCGAAATACTCATTATTTAAAAATAGTACTTTATATAGAATTGCAGGAGATTGTTAACACATGTCATCTAGTTTGATTATGATATTGCTAAAACCTATTTTAGTATTTCTAGAAAGTTTTGGTAGGGTAGGAGCCTCTTTGCTACTAAATTCCCCTAACAACAATATTGTTGATTTTACATATCCTTCCAAATTGCTTAGTAACTATTCTTCTTTATTCCAACATGAAGTTGTCCTTTTTAGGATCTTATCCTCTTTATTTTTACTTATTTTATCTCCTTTCCCAGTAGCACCCACACTGGTGCACTCAGTGCAACACCAATATTGGTGCAATCAAGTTTGACTTCATTGTCATCTCCACTCTCCTTCTACGCCTTTCTTCTCTTTCCAAATTCTATCTTTGTCTTCTTTCTATCTTATTAGGGCTAGCCTTTCTTTCTTTCTTCTCTATTTCAATTTTCTCCTTATTCTCCCTTGAATTATTTTTCTCACCCTTTTCTATAGGTTTTTAAGATTTGGGATTTCATGACTCCTATTTTGTGTCGCTTAGTGGATATCTAGTTAGTTGTACTAATGTTCACATCCTTTCATTGGGCTATCTAGACATTTTCACCATTTTTGTTTCCCATGTCCTTTGTGCCTAACCCCCATCACAAGGTAGACATCATGAAGACAAAATTTTGATTGATCATATCTCTTCTTTCATTTTTTGTTTGTCTCTTGATCCAATACTAGTTTTAGGATGTCAAAATTTTCCTAGCAAACCTCAACAAAACTTAACTAGGGTCTCAACAATGGATTCAAGGTTAGCAAGAAATCTAAGGGATATAGAGTGAAGTTCCATACCTTAATAATTTTTGATGTTTTAGTATTCTATGCTAGACCCAGTCCTATTGAGGCAACAATGAAAGGTATTCTAGGTCCTTAGTTGTAAATTAGAATTAAATGTCACATACACATAATATACCAAAAATCCTAGAATTATTTGTATTCATATATCAATATATATCCATTGCATTCCTTGTATCTCATTTATATGTATATCTTATCTATATATTCTATCTCGTCTATATGTCTCATCTATTCTGGTGAATAGATCTTTCCTATCTACTTATATCTACAACAAGGGACATGGCCCTAAGATAATATCCCTTAAGTACAACCTATCTTCCAAAGCTTCTATTCTAGATCCACATTTCGAATTTTCTATTGCCTAGCTTTGGCCTAGTGTTTGTGTACTATTTTCTAGCCAACAACCATCTAAGAGCCCTCCCAATCAATTGAAAACTCACCAAAGACTGATTTACAAAATCTTAATGAACTATTTTTCCCCAATATAATAAAAATATGAGAAGAATGCTCTGAAATAACTCCTAACACAAGATATGTACAAAGATTCTACAAGTTCCACCTATGCTCCACAGAAGCTTATATTGCATAGATGTATTCAAAACCTTAGGAAGTGAAGGAAAATGCGTGATTTTTCATCTACCTTTTTTAAATGAGAGAGAGAAATTATGCAATCTTTCATATCCCCTGTGACCTTTCATCTCCTCTTGATGGAAAAGATAAAGTGGGATCTTTCCATCCTCTTGGAATTAGACATAAACACAAAACATGAATATATAAAATGAATTTTCCACTTCTCTTAGATGATTTTCTTGTTCTCTATCCTTTTGAGGTGATAAATTTTTCATTTAGGCTTGAAACAACATTACATGTTTTAAACATGTGTGTATGTGTGTCTATATATATACATATATATATATACATATGTATACATATATGTATGTATGTATATATATATATATATATATGTATATATGTATATACATATATGTATATATGTATATACATATATGTATATACATATATACATATATGTATATATAAATATATACATATGCATATATATACATATATGTATATATATGTATATATACATATGCATATATTTATATATACATATATGTATATATATGTATATATACATATATACATATACATATATATACATATATGTGTATATACATATATGTATATATGTGTATATACATATACACATATATACATATATGTACACATATGTATATACATATACACATATATACATATATGTATACATATGTATATATATGTATATATATACATATATGTATGTAGATATATACATACATATATATATACATATACATATATATATATATATATATATATATATATATATATATATATATGTATGTATGTATATGTGCGTGTGTGTGTGTGGGTAAGTGCACCAAGATGGTGTGCAAAATAGTGGACACCCTCTCAAAAAAAATCTAAAAACTACTAACGTGAACGAGTTATTTTTAAATCTAAATAACCCATTCACGTTAAGGCTCATATAACCTAGCCTAAATCCAAGCCAAAAGGCGTGTGGGTTTTTGAAAATACAAAATGCTTACATGTTTTTAAAGATAAAAAATGCGTACAGGTTTTCGAAAATACAAAACGCGTACATGTTATGTTTACTAAGAAAAACACATATGTGTTTTGGTTACATAAAGTTAGATTTTTTTTATCAATAATGTTAGACTTTATTAAAAAAGAAAGGAAAGTACATCTTCAAGATACTACTTCTCCAAAACCACCCAAAAACCATCAAAAACCGCCCACCCAAACTGCTAGCACAAACAACCATCCCACTAATTTTCAAATTTACAGTCCCATCCAAAATTTTATTGTGTTGATTTAACAAAAAAACACAGTAAATTGGTACCAAGTCAAAACACTAACATAGTCTAAAATAGTAATGAGGATCAAGTCCTGAACATATCAAGCAACCAAAACAAATTATGGGCTACCCGGGAGGATTTCCAGGGCTGGTTTCTCATCCACCACATCCGCCTTCATGCACCTTGCCCTTGGACGAAGCCTCTGGTCACCCACCTCCATGTCCCCAGCTTCCTCTCGAGCCTGTATGATCACTTCCTCTAGTTCTATTATTTGAGCAAACATTTGGAGTGCCTCCCACCCTCTCCTTGTCATCTCCCTAAACCTGGCCTTCACCGCTTCCCATCGTCAAAGAAAGGGGATGTATCTGCCCCTTAATTCTTGGTGAAACTCAATAAAAAATTTCTGCTCAAATAATGAGGATCCTAACTTGAGCCCCCATGCCATGAGAAGAGAATAAATGTTCGCCTTGGTATGATAATAGTGCCCAATTACCTCCAATTCCTCCCCCAAAACTAGTTGCACACTTTGAATTAATAGTGGATCCTTTGACCAAAAAATATTACTCAATCTTCTTTCTAAAACTGGCCCTAGGAAAGTAGTCAAGAGTTTGGTTGTTTTGAGTGTGAAATTTGCCTCCATTGCATCTCCGTACAGCCAACTTTCATTGCCAATGCAAAACTTTGTCTCGGACCATAAACTTCCACTACTTTTTCCATTCTCCTCATAAATGTGTTACCTGCATCCTCTACCAACACTACAAAAAAACTTAGCATTAATTGCCCACCACCTTCAAGCGAGCCCAAGTCCTCGGATAGGGAAGTAGGCATCCTTCTCTCCCACATCACATTTATTGACATACGCACAATCTGATTAAGCATGCCATTGTACTATGTCATAATTACCACCCCACCAATGCATCACACAATTATCCAATGTGCACACCACATTGGATAAAGCATTTGCCACCTTGTTTCCACCTCTTCTAATGTGAGAGATTCAAAAATCCTAGAAATATTAAGTTTTGACCGAATAATGGAAATAAATTTATTCAATCTCCAACTCATAGATGCTCCTTTCAAAATTGTGCCTACCACCACTTTCGAATCCCCTTCTAAATGCACTCTTAGAGATTTCATGTTCTCAACCAATTCCCCTGCTAGTAAATAATCATGCACCTCTGCTTCATTATTAGTCCCATCTCGTAGCCTTTGTGCCCCTTTGAAAAGGATCTTCCCTTCCTCATCACGAGCCACATAATCTACACTTGAGGTGCTTGGATTCCCTCTTGATGCCCCATCAAAATTGATTTTAATCCATCCCTACTCCAGTCTGGTCCATTTCTCCATCTTCTGATTATCCCCCAAATTAAAAGGTTGAACCCTTGTGAAGCCATGAGTGGGCCAGTTACATAAAGTTAGAATAGTAACATAGACTTGTATGTAATTGATTGTGCATTCCCTTAGTTTTTTCAGTAGGATATATACATAAAATATAACATTTAAGTATAAGTTATATTTTATGTATATATTGTCAAGATGTTTGAGAGTGGTTTAAGATCTTTAGGAGTCATAATGCAGATTCTAGATTTTAGGAGATCTTATCATTTTTCAGAGTTAGTCAAATTTTAGGAATCAATGGGCTTATATCATCCTTCACTTGCTATCTCTCTATCTCATGCTTTTTATCCCCCCTAATATCTAGACCTATCTATTTTCCTATCTCTCTCCTCCTCTCTTCACCTATCTCTATCTCAGTCTCTCCTCTCTCCATAAGATTTAGATCTTATAATTTCTTAAACATAATCAAATTTCAGTAATCACTAATCTCTCTCTCTCTCTCTCTCTCTCTCTCTCTCTCTCTCTCTCTCTCTCTCTCTCTCCTCTCTCTCTCTCTCTCTCTCTCTCTCTCTCTCTCTCTCTCTCTCTCACTCTCTCTCTCTCACTCTCTTTATCTTCCTCCATCTCTAGACCTATATCTCTTCCTATCACTCCCCCTCTCCCCTTCTCTTCCCCATCTCTCTATCTCACTCTCTCCTCTCCTCCAAGATTTAAACCTCTCTCTCACCCTTCTTTATATCTCCCCTATGTTCTCTAAATATGTGACACACATCTCTCTCTCTCTCTCTCTCTCTCTCTCTCTCTCTCTCTCTCTCTCTCTCTCTCTCTCTCTCTCTCTCTCTCTTTGTGATATGGTGTTTTAAGGGGTCGTATATGGTCCTAAAGGGTCATATGGTGTCCTTAGAGGTCAAATGGGGTCCTAAGGGGCCACACATGTGTTAGAATACTATATGACCCCTTAGGACGTCATATTTTCCTAAGGGGTCATATAGTGTCCTAAGGGATCATATAGTGTCCATCCCCTTAAATATTTTTAGGACCTCTCTCACTTTGTCCCCTTTTAGCCATTTTAATACTCTCTCTATTTCCCTCTCTCTCCCCCCCTTAAGTCCTTTTAGAACCCCTTAGCCTTTGCCCCCTTTTAGCTTTTTTAATACTCTCTCTCTATCTCTTATGGTTTCCTAAGGGATCATATGATGTTGTAACACATGTGTGACCCCTTAGGAACCCATATGACCCCATTTAACATCCTAGTACATGACATGACCCCTTAGGACACCATATGAAACATTTTAACATCCTAGTACATGACATGGCCCCTTAGGACACCATATGACCTCTTAGGACAATATGACGTCCTAATGGGTCATATGGTGTCCTAAGGGGTCATATGGTGTTCTAACACATGTGTTACCCCTTAGGACCCCATATGACCCCTAATGACACCATATGACCCCTTAGGACACCATATGACCCCTTTTAACATCCTAATACATGACATGGCCCCTTAGGACACCATATGACCCCTTATGACAATTTGATGGATCCTAATGGGTCATATGGTGTTCTAACACATGTGTGGCCCATTAGGATACCACATGACCCCTAACAACACCATATGATCCCTTAAGACACCATATGACCCCTTAGAACACCATATGACCCCTTTTAACATCCTAGTACACGACATGACCCCTTAGGACACCATATGACCCATTAGGACAATATAATGTTTTATTGGATCATATGGTGTCCTAAGGGGTCATGTGGCATTCTAACACATGTGTGGCCCCTTAGAACCTCATATGACCCCTAAAGACACCATATGACCTCTTAGGACACTATATGACCCCTCATACCACTATATGACCCCTTGGGACACTATATGACCCCTTAGGACACCATATGACCCCTTTTAACATCCTAGTACATGACATGAACCCTTAAGACACCATATGACCCCTTTGAACATCCTATTGCATGACATGACCCCTTAGGACACCATATGACCCTTTAGGACACCATATGACCCCTTAGGAGAATATGGTGTCCAAAGGGGTCATATGGTGTTCTAACACATGTGTGGCCCCTTAGGACCACATATGACCCCCAATGATACCATATGACCCCATATGACCCCTAAAAACACCATATGACCCCTTTTAACATCCTATTACACGACATGACCCCTTAGGACACCATATGACCCCTTAGGACAATATGATGTCCTAAGGGGTCATATGGTGTCCTAAGGGGTCCCCTTAGGACAATATGATGTCCTAATGGGTCATATGGTGTCCTAAGGGGTCATACGGTGTTCTAACACATGTGTGGCCCCTTAGGACCCCATATAACCCCTAACAACACCATATGACCCCTTACGACTCCATATGATGTTATAATGGGTCATATGGTATCCTAAGGGACAATATGGTGTTCTAATACATGTCTTTCCCCCATATGACCCCTAATGACACCATATGACCCCTTACAACACCATGTGACCCCTTAGAAAATATAATGTCCTAATGGGTCATATGGTGTCCTAACGGGTCATGTGGTGTTCTAACACATGTGTGGTCCCTTAGGACCCCATATGACCCCTAACGACATGATATGATCCCTTAGTACACCATATGACCCCTTAGGATACCACATCCTCTTAGTACACCATATGACCCCTTAGGACACCACATCCCCTTAGTATACCATATAACCCCTTAGGACACCACATGACCTCTTAGGACAATATAATGTCCTAAGGGGTCATATGGTGTTCTAACACATGTGTGGCCCCTGAGGAGCCCATATGACCCCTAGCAACACCATATGACCCCTAGCGACACCGTATGTTTTGTAACGATGCCATATTACCCCTTAGGACACTATATGACCCCTCAAGACACCATATCACCCATTAGGATATCATAAGGTGTTCTAAGGGGTTATATAGTTTCCTAAGGGGTCATATGGTGTCGTTAGGGGTCATATGGGGTCCTAAGGGGCCACACATGTGTTAGAACACCATATGACCCTTTAGGAAGTTATATGGTGTCCTTAGGGCTCATATGGTGTCCTAACAGGTCATGTCATGTACTAGGATGTTAAAAGGAGTCATATGGTGTCCTGAATGGTCATACAGTGTCATTAGGTGTCATATGGTGTCCTAAGGGGTCATATAGTGTCGTTAGGAGTAATATGGGGTCTTAAGGGGTCATATGGTGGTGTTAGGGGTCATATGGGGTCCTAAGGGGCCACACATATGTTAGAACACCATATGACCCATTTGACACCATATGACCCCTTAACAAAACATATTGTCCTAAGGGATCATATGGTATCCTAAGGAATCATATTATGTCATTAGGGGTCATATGGGTTCCTAAGGGGCCACACATGTATTAGGACACCATATGACTCCTTAGGATGCCATATGACCCATTAGGACATCATATGGTCCTAAGGGTTCATATGGTGTCATTAGGGGTCATATGGGGTCCAAAGGGGCCACGCGTGTGTTAGAACACCATATGATCCCTTAGGAAGTCATGTGGTGTCCTAAGGGGTCATATGCTATCCTAAGGGGTCATGTCGTGTACTAGGATGTTAAAAGGGGTGATATGGTGTCTTGAGGAGTCATACAATTTCCTAAGGGGTGATATGGCATCGTTAGGGATCATATGGTGTCATGAGGGATCATATGGTGTTGTTAGAGGTCATCTGGGGTTCTAAGGGGCCACACATGTGTTAGAACACCATATGACCCCTTTATACACCATATGACCCCTTAGGACATCTGTTGGGATCAAGGAACACTAAGAGGGGGTGAATCAATGCTCTGCAAATTTAGACATTCATTATCTGATTCTTTATCCACTTAAATCAACTAAATGAAAGATAGATCCAAACACATAAAGAAAACATCACTAACACCATAACATCAGGATTTTTATGTGGAAACCCGGTCAAGGAAAAACCATGGTGGGATTAAAACCCACAATATTAATATACTTTGCTAAAAGTATAAGAATATTACAAAAGGGGAATGCACATGCATTCAGACACATTGCCTAGAGCTCACTACTTAATGAACAAAATCTAGAAGGGCTACAACCCATAGGGAAGGCTCACTTCCTTAAAAAAAATAATTTTATATGATAACTGGTATTTATGAACTAGTAAAAAACATCAACATATGCCAAAAATAGTTCCGATTAAGCACAAAATACTTCATCTTACTCTGCTTTGCTATATTGCTCTATTCTAATATTTTGCTATATTTCAGAGCACAAATCTATACCCTGAGCATGTGAAACTATGCACAATCGCTCATACATACTTCACACACAACCACTGATATTAGAAACGATCATATAAACTTGTCTTATATATCCGCATCACCAATTTAGGTCACCACCATGTCGGCTTCAAGAACAATAAGAAAATGATGAAATGTGCAAATAAGTTGGCTCAAATAAAGACCAAAACAACCATGCGAACCAAAATAAAGTGTCCACACACTTCTCACATATTGTCTCATCATCCTCAAGCACATAATCAATCACCAAAACCGATTTGCAAGATCTACAAAATTAATTCCACACATTACTATTGGTAACCACTATTTTTACCAAAAACTAATCTATCAACTCTTCCAACTGTCACAAAACTTCATCGAAGGCTAAAAACCTAGAATAAGGCAAATTGCATGACCAAAATACATCTCCCAGATCCCCAATGAAAAATAATTCACCAAAATGATCTACCAACCAAGACTATACACTGCCGAATACACTGCTCTTCTTACCAGCCCTCACCAATCTTCCAAAATGATCACAACATGAACGGTGGATCGGACATTTGACTCTAGTTTCCATCAATGACAACATCTCAACTTACGTCCATTATCTCTTACCAACAACATCATATTGTCGTAAGGGGTCATATGGTGTCCTAAGGGGTCACAGTGTCCTAAGGGGTCATATGGTGTCCCGAGGGGTCATATATTGTCCTAAGGTGTCATATGGTGTCTTATAGGGCTACACATGTGTTAGAACACTATATGACTCCTTAGGACATCATATTGTCCTAATGGTTGATATGATGTTTTAAGGGGTCATATAGTGTCCTAAGGGGTCATGTCATGTACCAGGATGTTAAAAGGGGTCATATGGTGTCGTTAGGGGTTATATAGTGTCCTATGGGATCATATGGTGTTGTTAGGGGTTATATGGGGTCCTATGGGATCAAATTGTGTCGTTAGGTGTCATAAGGGGCCACACATGTGTTAGAACACCATATGACTCCTTAGGACATCATATGTCCTAAAGGGTCATATGGTGTCCTAAGGGTTCATATGGTGTCTTAAGGGGTCATGTCATGTACTAGGATGTTAAAGTGGGTCATATGGTGTCCTGAGGGGTCATATAGTGTCCTAAGGGGTCACATGGTATCATTAGGGGTCATATAGTGTCCTAAGGGGTCATATGGTGTCGTTAGGGGTCATATGGGGTACTAAGTGGGGACGCATGTGTTAGAATACCATATGACCCCTTAAGACACCATATGACCCATTAGGACTTCATATGGTCTGTTGGAACCCTAAAATTTTCAAATTTTAGAGTTCGAGATTCATCCCAGAAAGTAGATTTATATGTTCAATCAAGTAGGTTCGTTCAATTTTAACTTTCAGAGACTAGGTCTGATGCATCCATCAACAGGTCATCTCGAGGTATGTATATGTTTCACAAATTCTGGAATCAAGCCAAGTATACCTTTTCGAACCATAATTCTTTTTCATCTCAACACTATCAGGTCAAATTAATTATTCCTTTGTATTTCATGTACATCTGAGGATCTACATTTCAAATTTCAGATTCATATGAGATTATTCGATATGTTTTCTGAAGGCAAATCTAAATATAACATTCGAATTGACAATATGAAATTCTAAATTCTAAATCAAGATGATTACAGTTGGATGTTAGTAAATCATTTTGCAGGAGCATAACTGAAGAACATGGAGTTGCACCAGAAGAGGGAAAGTCTTTATCCCACATTGTTTGTGAGATAGGCTCTTTTAATGTTTAAGTCCAAAGTGACTCATATGATAGTTGTCGAAAGACAAATGGCTTTTGGCATGAAGAAGGTTGAACCCAGTGGACCCCATGCATGCGAACGCGCATCTTGAGACAACCAAATTTTTACAACAAACTAGCGAGGATGGAGGCTAAAGATTGAGCAAGTCAGACAGATCTAACGATCGGGCAGATGATCCAACGGTGGTCGCTATACCGTAATGAGAAACAGCTCACCGATTAATCCTCATGACTTGGTGACTAAGCACGTGCAAAAAAGGGGAGGTTAACAAGCGTGCAAGTTCAAGATTGATCCAACAGCGGTTTCTATACCACGATAGGAAGTTGCACGACCTATATCCCCCATGACATAGCGACTGCCAAGGTGGCAAATGAGGTGTCGTCCTGGTGGATCTGCAAGCGAATTAGGATGTGCCACGTGGTAGAGCGCAGAAGAAGAACCCAAGTCCAAGTGGTGGATAGGTGGATCTGTGGGCAAACCAATGAGTGACATGCGACACAGAGGGCTAAAGAGAAGAGAGAGCCGCTTAGGCAAGGTTAAAGGCCGAGCAGATAAGGAAGATCGAATGGTCGGCCGAGTCGATCCGATGGTGGTCGCTATACCGTGACTGAAAGATGTGCGATGTTTATTCACCGCAACATGGGGACCAAGTGGTGGGGCCCGCTAAGTAAGTAGTTCAGAGGAGATAATGTGCGAGCAGGTTGGAAAAGATCTGATAGCTATCGCTAATCCGCTATGCAAAGATGCACGATGAATATCCATCACGGTTGGGCGACAAGGGAGAGCCTCATTCTAGCGGTTAGTGAGGTTGTGCTAAGGAGGTAGGATAGGGACCCCAGAGCCAATCCCGAGGTGACACGTGGTGGGCCTGGCAGATGAGGTGGGCGGCCTAGGTGTGATAAGAAGCATGCAAGTTGGAAATGATCCAATGGTTGTCACTATTCCGCTATGGAAAGTTGTATGATCAATACCTATCACAGATCAGTGACAAATGGGAACCAAAGTGAAATGGTGGATCTAGTCAAAATGAGTTAGCAGTTGAAGTGGCAGTCAAGTGGCATGTCATAAAAAATAACTTATCGAACAAACCTAGGTTGCGATGGATCTCTAAAAAGACTCACTGAAAGCAGCAGTTTCATCAACATGAAGTTCATCAAAGAAATCAGAAGCGGTCCCATCAAAAATAAAAGGTATCGATGAAACTAAAGAATCGATAAGACCTGTGAACAGCTCATCAAGGGAGGAAGTTTGGCCAAAATAATAATACTGATTCATGGACATCATTATAAAGGGAAGTATTTTATTTTATTTTATTTGATATAACAATCTTTTTAGGGTAAATCATTATCTTATGTCAATGAATGTTATATTTGCACATTATTTTCTTAAAAGAAAGAAAATACTTTGGTTTTATTGAATTATTTTAAATAAGTAGTTATATAAAGATTATTTACTTCCAAACTAAAAGCTAAGGTGGAATATGTTTAACTTTCAAATCAAGGAATTTGATTGGCTTATCTTGTGCGCAGGAGATAATGAGAAGATGATGGATATTTGCTAAGGAATTTTATCAAGGTGGAGAATAAAAGATACATGATTTAAGTATCATTTAGCATTTCTAAGGATTCTCATTTGTATTTAATTATTAAACCAAAGGGTGTGTCCTTTGGAATGTAACTGTCTGTATCTTTCTCTTCTGTGAATGAAAGGGTGTGTCCTTTCATATATGTCTTTTGATTGACATACTTATAGGGAGTCATTCTTATATGTAAAATAGGGAGGAGGTCATAAGAACAAGATACTGCTGTAAGGATTGAATATCATTTTGTATTAGATAAGTCTATAGGAAAAAGAGGAATCATTTTGTGCAAGCAATCTGTAATGGAGTATCTGCAAGTGCATCTTATGTATGCAATTATTTCTTGAAGATTAATATACAAGGTTCATTGTTTCTTTTTCCAAATAGTGTGTACACTTTCGTGTTGATGATTATCTTTGTCCTCTTGATAAATTTGTTTATAGATTTTCTATGATGTGAATCACATGTTGCTACATTAAGTGAAAGATTGAGTTTTTATAATTTGTGTAATGCATACTGAACCTTCATAGTTGATGAGAAATTGTCTCTTGAGTTGATAAGATATTCTATCCACAAAGTGTCATATATATCCTTAGATAGAGGCACTGGTCTGTTATTGATCTTTTAAGGTTTTGATTTGTATGCATTCAAGGTCCTTGATAGAGAAACGTTCTTCCCAAATCCTATATGAACTAATCTATGCAGATTTCATTTAAATCCTGAAAACAATTTCATTTTCATTATACATTCACAATCATTTCTTTTCAAAGCATTCAGTTAAAGCACATAATAAAGTATAGTTGTAGAACAATAATTTTCCAGTTGTGTAAACTTGCTAAAAGGTTTAAATCCACCATAAATAACATCGTTTGTTCTTGAGAGGAAGAGGCATCCTCACATAGGTTCAGTGGAGCCTAAAGTGCAGAGGGATTTGGCCTTTCACTATCCCTGTTTGTTGGCCAAGGCTGATTGGACTACTTAAGGATTTGGCAAGACTTTTGGTTTTCCAATTTGTGGTTTTGGATACCAACATGGTCCTAAGGGGGTCATATGGTGTCCTAATGGGTCATATAGGGTCCTAAGGGGCCACACATGTGTTAGAACACCATATGACCCCTTAGGGTGTCATATAGTGTCCTTAGGGCCCATATGGTCTCCTTAGAGGTCATGTCATACATACCAGGGTGTTAAAAAGGGTCATATGGTGTCCTAAGGGGTTATATGGGGTCTTAAAGGGCAACACATGTTTTAGAACACCATATAACCACTTAAGAAACCATATGACCCCTTAGGACATCATATTGTCCTAAGGGGTCATGTCATATATACCAAGATGTTAAAAAAGGTCATATGGTGTTCCAAGGGGTCATATGAGGTCCTAAGCAGCCACAAATGTGTTAGAACGTCATATGACACCTTAGGATACCATATAACCCTTTAGGATTGTAGCATCATAAAATTGCACCCCATGCAATTTTGACCGCATTTTAGGCGCCTTACCTTGGCGATATCATCTCCCATGCTTAATCAAGATCCATCTATGCCTCCACCATGGAATTGGGTCTTATTTAAACACTTTACAACTTGTTTAGACATTGTTTCAGGCCT
Source organism: Cryptomeria japonica (assembly GCF_030272615.1). Taxonomy (NCBI): domain Eukaryota; kingdom Viridiplantae; phylum Streptophyta; class Pinopsida; order Cupressales; family Cupressaceae; genus Cryptomeria; species Cryptomeria japonica. Next base: position 591,829,873 of record NC_081411.1, on the reverse strand, counting down.
CAAAAATGGTAGGACGATGGCCTGGCACCCCAATCCCCTTAGGATAGGGGCGTGGTACCCTTGTCCTCACTCTTTGTGTGGCCCCAAAATGGGTCCATCTGACCCTTGGACCTAAATTATCTTTCTAGAATTAAATTCCCCCCCTATGTCGGCCTTCAGTGAAGGGATAATTAACCTTCCAAGGCAATTATAAAACGAGATCTAGTCCTCTCATTTGCATAGGCAAAATTTGGGAAAACAAGAAGAAGGTCTCCATTATCGTCATCAAGTGTTCAAGTCTTCAAGCATCCATCAAAACTTCTTCATATGTCTTCTCCATCCATCCATTGGAGCAACATTACAACATTCATTTGCAACCATGTGTGTGTTAGGGTTTTGTCATGTCACATGCCATTTCATGCAACACTTGTGATTACATTCAAGAAGCAAAGCGACCATCATCAACAAATTACAGATCTACAAGGTATACATTTTCATTATTTACATTTAAGCATTTGCAATTACTTTCTTTCAAGGTTGATTCCTCAACTGGGGTTTGATTAAGGCAAACCCCTATCCACAACCCTTATCTTCTTTTATGTGTGTGGGTTTCAGGTGCACGGTTGTAATTGAAGATTTAGGATTCATTTGCAGAGATAGAAAACCCTTTTCGACTTGCGGATTTTTTCAGAGGACCGTGCATAACTTACACACGGTCTCGATGACTTTTCTCCAGATTTGTAGGGTAGGTCCATATCAGTCTAAATACCTCATATCCGAAGTTATATTGCAATCCCGAATCGGTAGCTCCTTATTTCACCCATTTTTTCTCCATTTTCTACATAGTCAACAAGTCAACTCTTCTACTTGCAAAAGAGGGTATATTGCATTGCACCCTTGCAATTCACTTAGTATTCAGATCCTTATTCACTCTAGGGTTTGGATCTAGTGAATTCAACCCCTCTTTCAAATGTAAAGTATCTCCCAAGTGAAAATCATCCTAGTGATTTCCTTTCTCTCTCCTAGGTGAGGAATCACTAGGGTTCAATTTTCCACTTTACATTTTGGTGAACCTGATGTCTTACATCTTAATTCTGATCTCTTATTTGTTAGATTTGAATAATTACAATTTGAACTTTAAAATTTCATTTCCAAGTTTGATCTTTTTGTAAAATTTAGAGGTCAATTGCATAAAAAACTAATTTGTAAAATTAAGAGGTTTTTCAATAGGCCATAATTTTAATTTTCAATCTCTTTTGGATAATTATCATCATTCCTGGAAATTGCACTCTTCCTTCTTTAAATCAATCGGTTCTTTTTTGATAAATCATTGTTCTTAGAATTTTGTGTTATTCAATTTTTCAACTTAGATTCCAAAATTCAAAATTTAAATTTTCCTTCCTAGCTCTCATTTGAATTACATTGTGGATTGTATAATTTTTCAATTGTGTTTTTTAAATTTAGTTCATTGCATTCACTTCTTTCCTTGCAAATTGGAAAACTATCAAATTTCTTTCTACAAGATGAAGCTATTAAGTTGAAAGGATTTAAGCTATATGGAAATCCCCTTTTTGAGCCCTTAAATGATCCTATAGACACTTAAATTAATTATTTTAATTAACTTATTTAACTTCCTCGCATAATTAATCTATTAATTATGTCAATCCCTTCTCAATATTAATTAAATATAATTAATATTGTCACTATAGTCTTGTGATTTATTTATTTAATAAATAAATCTACCTTTATTCTTCTAAAACCCCTAAAATTAATTCTCTCCAAATCCCCCCTTTAATTAATTAATCTCAATTAATTAATTGATCCAAGTGATTCCTACAAATCAACTTTTCCTAATCCATCATTAACCTAATGAATTCTTCTAGAAGCGCCCCTAATCTCACTTATCATTATTCTTCGAATTTTTAATTCCCTCCACTCATTCTCTCTACTAGTCAAATCCTCCTACAAATCCATTTGTCCCAATCACACCTAATCATTCTTCTAATCCCTCTCCTAATGAGTTGCTAGTGGCTAATCCTTATGATTAGCCACAAAGTCAACTACTTGTCTCCTCACTCGCCCACCTTCCTTAAATGCCCTTTTCCTAGGTGAATGTGAGATTTTCAAAATCTCACATTCCTCTAGGTATCCCTTCACCCAAGGAATTTTTAATTCCTCTCTATTCCTCCAATCCCTATGAGCATTCTTTTAAGGAATTTTTAATTCCTTCTTCTCATCACTCAAGGAATATTTTATTCCTTTTCTCTTCCCTAGGTGCATTGGGAAGCCTTCCCAATTAACCTTGAGGAGCGTGGAGACAAGAAATGCCTTTAAGGCATATCTCTTGGACTCCACACTTATCTTGTCATCTCCTCTTGGGCCATGTGTGGGCTCACATGCAATCCTAACCCTCCATCTTGGATCAATCCTAGCCCTTCATTTCCTCCCCTCTTCTCCTATAAATTGGAGGCTCCACTCCTTCATTTTACATCTCCAAGTTATCAAAGTTTATGCTGTCAATTTGAGCCTAGAAAACCATCCAAGTATCCAAACTCTAGCCAAATTTTCATTCACATGTCACTTAGCCAATTTATCATCCATTCCATCTCATCATCTAATATCTTGTACACAATCTTGGAGAGCCATCCACATCAAACAAGAGAGCCAATCCAATCGAGCCAAGAAGGGGTGCATCTTTGGCTTCTTCAAAGGCTCAATCCGAAGGAGAAGGAGAAGATTACAAAGGTATAATGGTCTTTTAATATTTTAATGTTTTATTGTTCATTTCATTGCATTTGATCATTGTATCTTCCTTCCAATATTTTTCCCTCTTCATTTTGGCATGCTTGGTGGGACCCACATCCCTAAATTTAACCTTTTTTTTGGAGTTTTTGTAAGTTTTTTTATCATAGGTATCGGAATAGCACGACCGCCCTGGTATCAGTGCGAGTGATTCATACTTCAGCACTTGCGCAAGCGCTTCAACACGAGTGGTTTGAAATTTGAAAAACTAACCCGCCTTCTATAGGATCCTGGAACATCGTGAGTGCTACCAAAACAACGTGCCCGAAAACAACTTTCTAACATTTGCTTTTCTGATTAGAATCTTACTATATTTTCTGTCTTATTACTTAATTAGTAGTAAAAAACACTAAAAAAATCATAAAAGATAGAAAAATTTAAAAAATTCCTTAGCATAATCTAACCATATTTTGTTTCAAAATTCGTGGTTCAGTGTGGGCACTCTGCGAATAGCGCGAGCACTCTAATAGAGTTCCCGTCTGTTTTCAAATTTTCAAATTTGCAGATTTTATTCTATTTTATGTATTAACTTGTTTCAGCATGTACGACCATGCTTTAACGCCTTTGAAAACCTATCAGCGCGACTGCAAGGTATATTCTACAATTTTTTAGTTTTCTGTAAGATTATGTTGTTTTTATTTTCTGCCCTCTTTAGCAAGTACGCATGCGTTTTAGTGCATGCATAGGCGCTTTAGCACGGGTGCCTGTAGAACAGCATGAGTTTTGTTTCTACAGACCTACCTTTACTAATCACAATTTTGTGAGTTTTGTAGGTCTATCTGATTGTCCAAGGCTTAAAATAAAACTACTAATCAGATTTTTTGCAGGTTGCCTAAGGAAATCCAACCAAACTTTGTGCTTGTTTAATTTTTCTAGGCACTTAGTTTTAATTAGGGGGTAAAAGAACTAAAGTGATTGATCTTGTTTGAGAAAAGTGTGAGAGTAGGAGAGTATGCTCTTGTCTATCTAGACAATAAAAAATTCAGACCTTTGACACTTTTCTAGCTTGCTATGTGCTTTTTCTTAGTGGGCATGCCCTCCCGATTTCCTTAGGCATTGGTGAGAGGGGAAGGACCCAAGTGAGTACAACCGGATCTAGGCATTCCAACTCACTATAATAAATAGGCCTCTTGAGACAAAATTTTTGGAGGACGGAGCTATTTGAGAGTTCACTCTCATATTGGGTATTGTGTAGGGCCTTTAGGTCTCAATCACACTTGCGTGACTACATCTTGTTTGGTACTTTGTAGGGCTATAGGCCTCAATTGCGCTTGCCCAACTACAAGGAGTAGTCTTCAAATGAAAATCCTTATTAACAACTCTAGGATTAGAGACCACTTAGTTCACCTCCGAAAGATTAATCTTTGTGCAAAGGGGATAGTAACTGCCCCAAGAGACTTGCCATATTGTTCCCTCATTAGCATTTGGAGTCGGCTAATACAGCTTTGGGAATCTATTGTGTGAGACCCAGCAACTTTATTTTGATTAGCTATTGGGTGTGTACCTGAGTTAGCAAGCAAAGGTTTTCCTCCTCAGCCAATTTCCTAGGGTAGCTTCATATGCTTGATGTGCTTATTTGAATTAATGGCCAATGTGTTTTCTTTGTCTTCTTGCCAAGAGTAGAATTAGTCAACATCCTATTCATTATCATCAAAATCAAGTCTATTCCATGTCATATTCAAGTCATACCCAAATCATGTCCTAGTCATACAAAAATTTTGAACCAACATCAATCAAGTCCAAGTCATAACAAACTCAAGTCTTCCAAACAAGTCCTAAACTACGTCAGAACTCCATCCATCTCATATTTCATAAGCCCAAGTTGTATAAGCATCCCAAGAAGTCAATCTATCATCTAATCAAGAAGAAGAAGCTCACGCAAGCACAACTCATTAGACTTCAGAATTTTTGGTACACCAATCGCAAACTCTTGCTTAAACATAGGACCTTTTTGCACCATTACCACGATTACATCCATGGTCATAGAAATGAGTTTGATGCTAGTGATGAATTAAGAGTCTATGCCCTCCATCAAGGTTCAAGTTTGTTTTTTAACACCAACTATCGTTAGAATCAGGGTGGCCGCATCCCTTCATACAACTTGCCACCCAAACCAATCATCTATTGAGTCATGTTCATGCCAAGAATAGTCTAGTCATCAAATTTCTTCTAATCATCACTATCACCTCTCTTTGATCAATCATCCTCAATCTTTCCTAAGGACTTACCACATGAACCAATTCTCAATCAATCATCTTTAATCAAATCAATCCTCAATCAACCATCTTCAATCAATCATCCTTTAATCCAATTAACCTCACATTAAAGTTTTATGCCTTGTGAAGTTTTATTTAGACCTCATCCTTAAGCAATCAATCATTTGGCTTTTTTGCTTGAAGAAGAATCCTCTCCAAGTACCTTCACCCCAGCCTTTGATTCGATAAAGACTCTTATCTCATGTCTTTATTTTTATTAGGATCATTAGTCAATCCTTAGTAGAACAAAGACTTTGATCATTATCCTAAGGTCTAAATTTTACCCAACTTGGTCATTACCTTGCTTGTGGTTTCATCAACATCCCCCACCTAAAATCCCCATTCAAGGACAAAGGTGCAATCTTAATCAAACCCATGTCCTAATCCAAGGATTTTATCAATCAATCAAATCCAATTTCATCAAATCTGAATTAAATCCAAAATCCAAGATCTTTGCTAAGTCCTTTCATCAAATCTTTTTCCTATAATCAATCTTTCTAAGGCTATTCTTGTATGGTCACAAATCAATCTCAAAAGAAAAATATGGCCGAACAACAATATGGCATGCCGAACATTAGTGTCCTATATCAAGACTCTACACAAGATCTTACACAAAGTGTGCAAGCCGGCATCCAAAATCAACCACAAGAGGACCCTAATATGGTTGATCAAGATGAACTCTCTCCGGAAGTGGGAATATTTTTAGAAGACTCTTATAATCAAGAAATGCAGAGAAATTTATCGGACATAATCCTAGTGCTCTTCTAAAGACTCTTATTGAAAATGGAGCTCACCTTCCCCCCGATTTTGATAGATCCATTCTTGATCAACAACCACAAGGAGACCTTTCTCCTACTCATATCATCACATCCATTCTTCAACCTCAATCAATTGTGCCACCACCCATTATCCAATCCCAATCAATAGTGTATGCAGCATCTATCACCGTGGTCTCCATTCCACCTTCCTTCTTAGCATCTATGCCAATATCCAATCCAATCTCATCTATTCTCCAACATGCTTCTATGTTATCTTCTTCTACTTGACCATACGTTTATATTCCACCATCCTCCATTCCTCTTAGCAATTTCGCTAACTTCATTCGAGATTCACTTCCTCTTGTCACAACAATTTGCGGGTCGAAACCAATTGTCACTCAAGTCCCCGTGACATCAGTCATCACATCTCACATCCCCACTTCCTCATCATATCAATAATTAGTGGTGGTGGTACACCTTCCATGACTCATCCAATTCTAGGGGCAAACACAATTCATCATGTCCAAAATCCACAACAAGACATCATTAAGGAAATCCTAGACATGAAAAACATTATCAAAAACATGAAGGAAAGGACTAACAAAAGAAAACCTCACTCGTTTGAGGAACTGTGTCCTTGTCCTTATGAACCATTTATATCAATTGCAACATACCCACCAAGTTTTGAGATGACTAAGTTTACGAAGTATGAGGGGAAAGGGGACCCCCGAGACCATGTTCATGAGTTTCACATCTTATGTCAAGAAGTCTCCTATAGTGACTTATACCTTTGAAGGTTGTTCCCTAAGAGTCTGACAGGAGATGCTCTTGCATGGTTCTTGTCCTTACCTCAAGTTTCTATCACTTCCTTCCTGGACTTAGCAGAAAATTTTGTGGCCCACTATGCCTACACCATTGTTGATGATGTTTCCATGATGGACCTTTGTAACACAAAACAAAGGCCTAAAGAGACTTTCACTAACTTCTTGCAAAGATGGTGACATCTCATCAATAAATTCTAGCAGGACATGCCAGAACAACACCAAATTGAATTATTTCAAAAGAATCTAGTGTCTGAACTATCAAGACCCTTGACATCTCAATGTATCAAATCTTTCCAAAAATTGACTGACAAGGGCCTAGCTCTTGAACATGTCTTGTTAGAGGAAGGGACCTTAAAACATTACCAAAAATAAAGTCAAAATTCTTCCTCTTACCATAATGATAAACCAAAATTTTGGTCCAAAAATAAGAACGTAATCAATGAGGGTGTGACTAATGCAAAACGGGTCCAGACCATGGCCACTTCTCCAAAGTCCACAACCACAAATCACCAATTCAACAATCAAAACAATCAAAATCAATCTCAAAAGCCTCATAACAATGTCTCAGTTCAGGGGTAACCACCCTGATCTAACAACAGGACTCCAAGAGACTTCACTCCTCTTGCCGAGCCCATTGAGGTTGTGTTCCAAAAGCTTGTCCAAGTAGGCGTGGTAGTCTTTCTGATAACTTGCAAGTTTGATCCTAATCAACCCAAACCTAGGTTGTACAATGAGAATGAGTATTGTGAATATCATCGTATCAATGGTCATGATACACAAAAGTGTATGAAGTTGAAAAATATACATACAAGACCTCATTGAAAAGGGTGATATTGAAGTAGCAACAACCAAACTTGGTAACAACAATGGTAAACTTAAGATATACTAGGATTCTTTCCCGAAACATGATAAAGGTAAAGGCTCATCATCTAACACTATGAACTATGATTACACCAATCATATAATGGGCTTTGACTTTTTAGTGGGTTGCATTGAACCTGCAGACAACCATGTCAATGTCATAACTATCCAAAGAGCTAACCCTACCCCTTCCCAAAGAAAACCTAACGCTGTTAAGATAGTCATTCAAGGTGCAACACCTTCCACTTCCCACTCTCTAAAGGACTCCTACATAGCCACCCACCAAGGCAGAGTCACTATCCAAGGAGCCCCTCACCCACCAAACCCTCCCCCCATGTCCTCCACTCGTCGATATGACCTACTTGACCATCTTGGGAAGACCCCCATGTAGATCTCCATCCTATAACTTCTCAAGACTTCCCCTGTCCACAAGGAGATTTTGGAACAAGCCCTCGTTGAGTCTCGCGTTCCTGATAATATCAATGCTGCCCAATTTCAAGCTCTCATTGGAAACCTTGCCGCCCAGCAACACCTTGTGTTCACTTCCAATGACGCTCCTACAGATGAAGACCTTAATAAACCTTTTCACATCGAAGCCGTTATTCAAAAGCACAAGGTTAAATGTATCATTATAGATGGTGGATCTAGACTCAATCTGTGTACATATAAATTAATAAAATAATTAAGGCTTTCTGAGGACTTGGTAGATACATCAGGAAGAATCATAATAAAAGCATACGATGACGCAGAAAGAATTTATAAAGGCATGATCACCTTGCCTCTTCAAGTGGGCCCTATTACAATTGAGACCCCTTGCCAAGTCCTGGATATTGATATCCCTTATAACATCCTCCTCGAATGATCATGGATTCATTCCCTTCAGGCCATCCCTTTCACTTATCATCAATGCATCAAATTCCCCTTCAATGGAAGAGAGATCACTCTCAAAGGTTGTCCACGACCCTTTCAATATTGCAAGCTCTTAGAGGGGAATCATCCATATCATTTTCCATTAAATAGACCCTCTCAAACTCCTCCATCTGACACATCAAATGTCGCCTCCACCTCCTCCCAAGCAGAGCCCAAAATCAAGATCTTGGATAATGTCAGCGGAGAATACAAACTCAAGTATGTCTTATTAATAGGAAATCTCCATGTGTCTCCCAAGTAATTTGGCAAGCCAAAAGAAGTAAAAAAAGATCAAAAACTTGTTATATAATACAAAGATACCACCTTTCAACAATGGGGTCCACTTGATGAGGAGAGTCTTGAGACAGATGTGTCTTCATGGTTGTATCGGGAAGAAGACGAAGACACAGTAAAAATACCTAAGAAAATGTATCTAAAAACATGAGCTATAGTAGAAAAGATGGGTTACAAAGGACATGACTTGGGACCGGAAGAGAAAGGAATAAAAGAACCAATAAATACCATCTCATACAAGTATAATAGGGGTTTGGGTTATACTCTAGTGCCTAAGATCACTATCACTGGTGCCCCTTCAAGTCCTTTGGATATCGAAGACTCTGATGAAGAAGAGTTCCATGAAATGCCTTTTGAATACGAAGACAACATCTTCTTTGACACCCACATCAACACCATCACTCCCATAGCCCCTCTCATTCTGCATGAGCTACAACTTGTTCATCCTGAACTTATAGACCGGGGCCAATGAGACAAACCTGCTTTAGACGTCTGCGCCGATGACAATGATCTCATGACTCTCCTAACTATGCACAATTTGGAAGACTGCAACAGATTTCATGGGATTCAGTTACAGGAAAAATGATACTTTGGTAGTTAGGTCAATGCCCTTAGTTGCAAAAAAGATAATAAAAAGAAAAACCATGATTCCCTAGGTCAAAACCTCTCTGAGGCACCTTTGGATGAAGAAAACGTAAAAACAAAGGGCATATCCGAAAGTGAAAACTTGGATCAGGAATTTGAGGATGAGGGACTTGACCTCCCTACCATTTTTCCTCCTCAGCAAGATAGGTCAACTTTACTAATAGAGGAAACAAACATTATCAATATGGGCACCAAAGACACTCCAAAGAACATGCTCATTGCCAAGTCCCTCATGGATCAAGAGAGACATGACTTCATCAGTTTTCTCAGAGAAACAAAGATCAATTTTGCCTAGTCATATGCTGACATGCCAGGTCTAGATACGAACTTGGTAGTTCACAATCTTACTATCTATTCAGATGCAAAACCAGTAAAGTAGAAGATACACAAGATGCATCCACATATTGCACTCCTGGTCAAAGCATAAATTCAAAAGATGTTGTATGCAAAATTCATCAAACCAATAGACTACTGTGAATGGGTACCCAACATTATACCTGTCGACAAAGCTTCTGGGGGCATCCGTATTTGTGCTAATTTCTGAGATTTGAACAAAGCCTACCCTAAGGATGATTTCCTTTTCCCCAACATAGACATTATTGTAGTCCTCACAGCAAGACATGAGATGCTATCACTTAAGGAAGGATTTTTCTAGATACAATCAAATCAAGATCATAGAGGAAGATCAACATAAAATAGCATTCAAAACACCATGGGGCACCTTTTTTTATTGAGTCATGCCTTTCGGTCTCAAGAACATTGGAGCTACATATCAATGTGCAATGAAAATATTTTTCCATGACCTCTTGCACAAAATCATGGAAGACTATGTGGATGATCTTCTACGAAAATCCAACACAAGACATGAGCACATCCATATCTTAAAGCAAATTTTTGAAATATTGGAAAAATACAAACTGTGGCTCAATCCTAAGAAATGTGTCTTTGGTGTCACATCGGGAAAACTGCTAGGTTTCATCATTTCCCGCAAAGGCATAGAGGTTGATCCTACAAAGGTGAAAGCTATAATGGAAATGCCTCCCTCGAAGACCCTTAGACAACTACATAGCCTCCAAGGAAAGCTCCAGTCTATCAGACACTTCATCTCACAACTCACAGACAAATGTCACCCATTTGCTTACTTATTACACAAAGATACCAAATTCAAATGGAATTTTCATGTGTCAAAAGGATTTTGAGAAGCTTAAGGAGTATCTTGCATCGCCTCCAGTTCTCATGCCTCCTATTCCAGGAAAGCCACTTCTTTTGTACATATATGCTACTATAGTGGCATTAGGGGCATTATTGGCACAGACAGATGATCAGGGAAAGGAGCGTGCTATATACTACATCAATCGCACACTAGTAGGGTATGAGATCAATTATTACCATATTAAAAGAGCATGCTTAGAACTTGTCTTTAGCATGCAAAAGATTCAACACTACATGCTTAACAACAAAACAAAACTTATTGCTAAGATTGACCCTCTCAAATACCTCTTGTCAAAAGATGCTCTCACTGGCAGAACTACTAAATGGGTCATGTTGTTAAGTGAATTTGGCATTGAATATGTGGACATAAAAGCAATCAAAGAATAGGTAATAGCAGACTAATTGGCTGACGCTCCACTTCCAAGTGACCATCCGATCCTTACAGAATTTCCAAACGAATTCATAATGACTGTCACCACATCCTCCACATGGCAGTTGTACTTTGATGGTTCTTACACCCAAAACTGATCGGGGGCAGGAATTTTTGTTGATCACACCTCAAGGAGATTGCATCCCAAAATCATACAAGATAGCCTTTGCATGTACTAACAACATCGCATAATATGAAGCACAAATTATTGGACTATGCCCGACTATCCAATGGAAGATATTGGAATTACATGTCTATGGTGATTCCCAACTTGTCATAAAACAAGTTAATGATGAATATCAAACAAAATATGACAAGCTTCTTTCCTATTGCAGTATGGTTGAATATCTCAAGCATCACTTCATATCAATCAAGTTTGACCAAATTCCACAAACAAACAACAGAGTTGCAGATGTAATGACCGCTATTTGCTCCCTCCTTCAGATGTTGAAACATAGTCAGAAGTGTGAGTCCTTGGTCGAGCAACTCTTCATACCGACATATGGTTTACCAAATTTTGAAATGGTGTGTGAACTCATTGATCCTAAATCGCCCTGGTATCAAGAGACCTTGACTTACCTAAGAGACAACACCATTCCCCCACACCTCACCAAAACCCAACAACAAACCTTCATCTGTCGATGTGCTCGTTACACTATCCTTGGAGACACCCTATTTAGAAGGCATTTAAATGGTTCCCTCCTAAGGTGTTTAGAAAAACAAGAGGCTGAATAGGCACCACTTGACATGCATGAAGGTATCTGTGGGGCACACTCAAGTGGGCTCACTTTGGCTAAAAATCTCTTGCGAATGGGATATTATTGGCCTAAAATGGAAGTAGATGCATATAATTATGTGAATAAATGTATCCCTTACCAGAAACATGGCAACAAGATCCACACTCCATCACAAGAATTGCAATCGTTCATTACACCCTGCCCCTTCTCACAATGGGGGATCAATCTCATTGGGAAAATCCACCCTACATCCTCCAACGATCATAAATTCATTATCACCACCACCGAATATTTCACCAAGTGGGTAGAGGCTATCCCTCTTATCTTCACCACAAGTAAGAAGATCTCTAAATTCATTCTGAACTACTTGATCGGTCGAAATGGAATCCCCAAAGTTATCATCACAGATAACAACAGATCATTCAAAAATCAGGATGTTAAAGAGCTCTGTTAGAAATTCGATATCCAACACCGCTTCTCCACTCCATATTACCCGCAAGGTAATGGTCAAGATGAGGCTTCTAACAAAACCCTAATTAAAATCCTCAAAAAGATAGTCAATGAAGCTAGTCATGATTGGCACCTCCAACTCAACCTTGCTTTGTGGGCTTACCGCACCTCCATCCGCACACCCACAGGCGCCACACCATATTCCCTTGTCTTTGGCTTTGAAGTCCCTCCCTCTTGAGATCAAGATTCCCTCCCTAAGGGTTTCACTACAGAATGTCCTCCCAGGCAAGGAATACAGAGTTGCCAGACTACAAGAGCTAGAACTGTTGGATGAAAGGTGCCTAAAGGCCTTAAACCATCTCGGGGTATATTAGAATCACCTACACTTGAGTTACCACAAGAAGGTTAGAACCCAAGAATTTGAAGTTTGTGATCTTGTCCTCATGGAAAATTAGAGAAACCTTCAAGAAAGAGAGAAGAAAGGCAAGTTTGAGCCTAATTGGCTTGGACCATATGTGATCACAACAAAGTATGGATCAGGGGCATATCAGTTGGCTACTCTTGAAGGAGATCCATTGGATGATCCAATGAACATAATGCACCTAAAGAGATTCTATGCCTAGTCCTCAAAAGGTCTTCAATTGTAAAAAAATCAAGAAAAAATAAAAAAAAAAGTTAAATCAATTTGTCCATTAGTGAAAACCACTTTGTGGTGCTATGGGAAAGTACCTTGGTGAAAACCTGCATGCAGGTGCCAAAGTAAATAATTTGGATCCATCATCTATTAGGTCAAACTCCTTCAGCGCTTTCCCATCTGATATCCATAACACTCCATACCACGCTCCTGGTAGAATAATCACTCGTATGATGGTGTCTTTGCCCAAATAATGAATAAGGATTGCCCCATCAAACTAAGCTTTATCCCATCCACCTAAGCTTTTATCTCTCATTTCCTGAGCTTATGTCTCCACGTGAGCTTCATCAAGTCTTGATGTTAGTCCTACATCCACAAGTTGGTCCTCATGGTCATCTGATCAATTGTCTAGTCAATCCCAATCCACCCCATCCTTTTCCCTAGGGATGAATCCTTCCCTCGCCCAATAGTTTAATCTTCCATCCTAATCCTACTCTTGGCAAGAGACATCGGTTGGTCATGTATGGGTGACTTGTTTGATTTCTTTGATTTTCATTTTGACTTGTATCTTTTGTCCTACGACTGCATCTATCTACGACTGCCTGAATCTTCCATATCTAGGTATGTTTACAATAGGTACATATTGGGGCATATTTTCATGGCATGGCATGTTTTGGATCTCTCTTGTATAAACTGACGACCTGGTACTAGTGTTTATCAACACTTACCTTGTCGTGTACAAGAGGTATCAGTGTGTTTGACGGTTTCCTTGCACGTACCCACAACTTTGTACCAATGTTCATCAACACTAAAATAGATGTGTGTCAGGAATTCCTTCTTGACTGTGAGTCAGTCCACGCCTTAGGTTTCTCATGGAATCCTGGTTCCTATAATCAGTGGTGCAGGTTACCTAGGGCAATAATAAACTAGGTTGGCTCTCTACATCTTTTATGCACAACTCTCCCCATCATTCCATAAATTCCTAATTCCCCCCATCTAAAAACCCTGCAGAGTCTTCAATTTTTTCCCTCATATTCTTCTATTTTTATCTAAGATCATTGTATTATCATGGGCATATTCACAAAAACATTTTCTAGTACTCATTTGCATTGCATTATCCATTCATTTCACTATCCACTTAGGTGGAATCATTCATTTAGATTACAATCATTCTCTCAGATTACATTCATCGTTCATCTTACATTTGCATTGCATTATTCATTCATTTAGATCGCATTATTTGCATAACATTAATTATTTACATTGCATTATCCATGTAGGTGGCATTACATTTATCATTCATTTCTCATTTTGATTGCATTTATTAATCATTTAGACTAATTTATCATTAATTATTAATTATTTTCATCCATATTTACTATTACATTACATATTCATTTTCTTGCATCATCATATCCATTATACATTAAACATCCCCATATACAACATATACACACATCAAAACATCTCAGAAACATGTGCACCCACATAATCACTCTTCCTGCATCCACAACATATCATACAAACATGCACATGCATCCATCCTGCATCACAAATAGGTCAGCGCAATACATCCATAATCATCATCCATGCATCACATCATAAAATAATAAATAGAGTCCATCATAATAAGATACATGTATCACCGCCACCAAAAATCATATATATATAGCTCCAAAAAAATTAAAATGAATATGTCTGTCATAATACAATGATCACCCTAAAGGGTCAAAATATAACATATAAGACAAAATGGAGCTATCTCTCTCCACCTGTCTCCCCAGCCCCCTCCTCATCACCTCCTCCCCTGGATCCTCCTCCTCCTCCTACTCTAGGTGGCCTAAAACCCACCGATCCACCCGTCTGCTGGCTCTGTGTGGGTTGTTGGTTGTGTGTCCTATGAGATCGCACACTCTCAATGTATGAATCTGCTCATTGCTCTACAGGTACCACTCTGTGGTATAACCCTTTATAATAGGCTGCCTCCCGACTTTCCCTCTTCGCCCTCTCTCTCTCTACTGCATCATATCAGAATACATCTACCTAAGCCCTGCGAGGATCAACATCTGACGTGATGCATCCCTCTCCCCCATAGGCATGTAGCATCTACCTCTTCCCTGTGCACCCTCACCCGCAACCCCTCCAACTCCTCATCCTATAGTCCCAGAGCGTCCTGTAATGTGCTAATGGCAGTCCCTGACCTAGCCTCCTCCAGCATCCGCTCTGACTCCTCCCTATCCATCCTCAGATCATCCACCTCTATCCTCACTATTTGGAGGCTCTTTGTCAAATCTATCACCTCCCACCGCAACCACTCAGCCTCTGCCTCCAGGTTATGTCCCCTAGCTTTATCAATTTGTAGCTCATCCTTCAGCAAGTGTAGCCTCATCCAGGTGGCATCTCTCTGCTACTGGAATCTATCAAAATCAGCCTATGATACTCCTTCCCCTACCCTTGGCCCTGTATCTGTGCCTCTGGAATGTCCATAGGTATGACCTCCTCTGCCCCACCATCCCCTCCCTCAGCTGCCTCCCCTACCACTAGTGCTCTTTCCTATCCCTATGCCACCCCAAGCTCTCTCCTCCATACCACCCTAACCCCCCTCTACTGTCTTCCAACACCCCTCCCTACTCCCAACAAAACTCTATAACCAGGTGCATCATCCTCTCCGTCGACTACCTCATCTACTGTCGATTGTAGCTCATCATCCTCTAGAACTCCAAGGATGGTAAGGCACATTGGAAAATATCCCTCATACCAACTCATGTATCCTTTAGTGGTCCCTGGATCCTCTCCCACTCCCCTCCGCTCATCCCAAACCAGGTTTGGTGTTGTCTAGAAGCTGGTCCTCCCCTCCAATGGACTCACTATTGGCCCCCAAAACCTCACCTCTCGTGTCATCCAAGGATATAGCGGTATGTCCCCCACTATATCCCGCACAATGTCAAACTATCTAGCTAGTCTGAAAGGGGCACAATACTCCATAATGTACATAGACCTACCAAATAGCCATATCTCCACTTTGGCCTAGTGCAACTGCCAATCCCCCCTCCATGTCTCACTGTCCAAAAATGGCCGCCATGTGAACTACAAAATCTTGTCAAAAATGTGGCGCCAAAACCATACCGATCCTATCTATGTATAATGTAAGAGGCCCTTGTACCTATCTATATATGGTCATCAAGCCTGCCTATCCTGTACACCTAATGGCCATGTATCTGCAATATGCTCCTAAGCCCATATGTGAAGAAGAGTCACCCCCTTAGATAAGATTTCATACTCCCAGTATACTACAAGATGCATATCATGGTACAACTGATCCAACATCATGGCTCCCCAAGTATACTCTGCATAATCATGAATAATGTAATAAACACATTTTCTCCATCCAACGAATGTCCTCCTAGATCAAGCATGATCCGTCCACTCAGAAACCCACATATCATGAGTACCAGATGAGGAATGTGTCGGATACCCATCACCCTGCCCAAATGCATCCTACTCCTGTCTAGCATCGACAGTACCTCATACTCACAAACCTCTCAGAGGTAGAAATCCACTGCATCTAACTGGTACTCTGGGATCATGCCACAAATTAGCATCTTTGAGATCCTCCATACATCCAGTAAACACTGTAGCCTCATCGGTAGGTAGATGGAAAGTGTTATACCTACTATCCCATCTCTCTACTAAAGTTGTCATCATCGCAGTGTGAGCTCAAATCCTCAAACACCGATCAAAAAAATGCAATCCCACAACACCTAAAATCTCCAACTTATGTAATCGCAACTGCCGATATAGTCTCATGGTCGTCGTCCAATGCTCCCTCGACGCCAATGGTCCCACTTTGTCATCTCATTTTTTTGGTCGTATCCTATTCTTGATGCATTTATGATGCCCCCCACAAGCCATCTTCTATACCAAATCTCCCATTTTCTTCTCCCTTAGCACTCAGGGTAAACCCATGGCACTCGCACTATGCCACAGTTGCACGTGCTAACCGACTCCTATTTTGGGACCTCAGACCTAATCAACGCCAGCGCCAGCGCAAACGTGACCTTTCTACCCTCCCCAACCTAACCCTAATCTACCCTAGCATGAGTGCTCACGCTGTGCTACCCTTTATCCCTCCCTGACCTAACCCTAAATTTCCCTAGCATGAACGCTCGCACCACACTACACTTTCCCAACCCTAAACCTAACCCTAATTGTCCCTAGTGCAAGCACCTATGCCAAATGTGATTGCTCACCCCAGAACCCCTTGTTCTCTCCTTTGACCCATGAGCTCTCGTGCTACCCTAGAGGCGCGTGTACCGAAATGATGATCAACGTGTCTGCCTTTTTAGACTTCTAAGCCTATTCTAAGCCCTAATTCTAGCCTAAATATACAAAATCACAAAGAAGGTTAGTCATACATACCGGTGGTCCATAGCTCTGTGGTGTGTCATATCGGCGAACTCTTTAGGTGTGGTGCTCATGTGTCAGAATGCGATCCATCTCTCCTTCTCTTCTTCCCGGCTCTAAAATGCTCCAATGCTTATGTGCACAATGATCCTTCATTGGGACTTGTGTGGCTTAAATGGACCCCCTTGTGGGCCCACTCCCTGCGTGTTCTCCCTTCTTCTATCTCCTCTTCTATTTTCTTAATTCACTCTATCTTTCTTTCTCGTTCACTCATCACCCCTTCTCCTTCCTTCTTTTCAAAAAATTTCTGTCAATTTTCCAAAAAATTCCAAAAAAATTATCGAGGGGGCATACACCACCCACGCTTTGCGCTGGGGCATCCTTCTTCTTCTATCTTTTACACATCTCCAAATTTGTCGTTGCATAAAAGAGGGGCAACATATAGTCACTTAAATTAATTATTTTAAATAATTAATTTAACTCCCTCGCATAATTAATCTATTAATTATGCCAATCCCTATTCTTTATCAATATTAATTAAATATAATTAATATTGTCACTATAGTCTAGTGATTGATTTATTTAATAAATCAATCTACCTTTATTCTTCTAAAAGCCCTAAAATTAATTCTCTCCAAATCCCCCCTTCAATTAATTAATTGATCTAGGTGATTCCTACAAATCACCTTTTCCTAATCCATCATTAACCTAATGAATTCTTCTAGAAGCACCCCTAATCTCAATTATCATTATTATTCTAATTTTTAATTCCCTCCACTCATTTTCTCTCCTAGTCAAATCCTCCTACAAATCCCATTTGTCCTAATCCCACCTAATCATTCTTCTAATCCCTCTCCTAATGAGTTGCTGGTGTCTAATCCTCATGATTAGCCACGAAGTCAACTCCTTGTCTCCTCACTCACCCACCTTCCTTAAACACCCTTTTCCCAGGTGAATGTGAGATTTTCAAAATCTCACATTCTTCTAGGTATCCCTTCACCCAAGGAATTTTTAATTCCTCTCTATTCCTCCAATCCCTATGAGCATTCTTTTAAGGAATTTCTAACTCCTTCTTCTCATCACTCAAGGGATATTTTATTCCTTTTCTCTTCCCTAGGTGCATTGGGAAGCCTTCCCAATGAACCTTGAGGAGTGTGGAGACAAGAAATTCCTTTTAGGCATATCTCTTTGACTCCACACTTGTCTTGTCATCTCCTCTTGGGCCATGTGTGGGCTCACATGCAATCCTAACCCTCCATCTTGGATCAATCCTAGCCCTTCATTTCATCCCCTCTTCTCCTATAAATTGGAGGCTCCACTCCTTCATTTGACATCTCTAAGTTATCTAGGTTTATGTTGTCAATTTGAGCCTAGAAAACCATCCAAGTATCCAAACTCTAGCCAAATTTTCATTCACCTATCACTTAGCCAATTTCTCATCCATTCCATCTCATCATCTAATTTATTGTGCACAATCTTGAAGAGCCATCCACATCAAACAAGAGAGCCAATATAATCAATCCAAGAAGGGGTGCATCTTTGGCTTCATCAAAGGCTCAATCTGAAGCAGAAGGAGAAGATTACAAAGGTGTAATGGTATTCTAATGTTTTATTGTTCATTTCATTGCATTTGATCATTGTATCTTCCTTCCAATCATTTTCCCTCTTCAGATCCCTCTCCCAAAAAGTCTCCCCTAAAAGAGGACATATTGATGCAAGAAGGTACTTTTAACACTCTTCCTGATGATCTCCCTATTTGGGATGAACCATTATAGGATGGTGTAGATTATTATCTTCATCTGATCCTCCCTCCTGAGGGTACCTTGGTGAAAGAGGATGATTTTAATAACACTTCACCTTCTATTCCTTCCAATAACCTTCCCCACAAAGATGAAGCATTAATTACATATGATAGTCCTTTTCCTAATGAGTGTCTGGAACATAAAGATACCTTAGAGAAATAGGATGATATTATTTCTCATCATAATGCTCTCTCTTCCAAAAATCAAGATCCTAACAAAAATCAAATCAATTCCATTCATGTTCCTAGGAAACCAAAAATTCTTCCTAATTATCATGTTGTGCCTTACGCGTATACTAATGAGGTAGTTGATGAGAACATATATGAAGAATCATATGATTTATTAGTTCTTACAATCCTCTCTTCAATTCACTCAAATACACCATCTCCTACCAAAGAAGTTCCTAAAGAAGAACTCTTAGAGGATGATTGGGGGTCCTTAGATTACACTCCTACCTTTTCGAGAAAGTCTAAGATGCCTAAATTTAATATTCCAAATTTTTCTCTTAACACAAATCTTGAAATTGATTGGGCCTCTTTAAACTTCAATCCAATTCCTCCTAAGAGTGAACCCTCTTTTGAACATACACATGGATGCAATGGACAAATGCGTGAATTTGAGCGATAAAGTCATGAGAAATCACACTTTCCTTTGTCAACATCTTCTTCTCCATTATCTTGTAAATCCACACCTTCTCATTCTAAATTTGAGTTAGAACAAGAAAATGTGTTGATCAATCTTCTAAATTCCAACTTAATATCTCCTCTTTGTCCTAAACGAAGAATAAAACATAAACAAAATTCTCAAAATTCTTCTTTTTATAAATATCATCAAACCCATGGCCATTCTACTAATGAGTGTCAAGCTTTGAAAACACAAATACAACATTGCATTGATTCAGACATGTTAAAAAATAACATCTGACAATGAATGACATATTCATCATGATCAGTTAAAATAACATTCAAGTTCCTATTATGTTGCTCCTCACCATGTGGCATTGTTATCCTACCTATTGGGTGGATCCTTGTCATTCATGGTGGTACAATTTCAGGTGTAATCATACTTAGTGAGCAACATAATAGTCTATTTATTCTTGCCTCTATGCTTGGGGGAAAGAATATTCCTTTTCCTCTTTCTAAGGTTTCACTATTTTCTTTATGGAGTAAATTATTCATAAACTTGATGTCCTTTCTTGCATGGAGTTCTCCTTCATGCGAGTGCATGTCTATTCTGTAAGTGGGATCTTTTCCTTGCTTGAAATGGTACGTCTATTATGAACAATCTCTCCTTAGAGAATTTTTGTGAACCTTATTCTTCTTTCTCTCTCTTTGCACATTACCTCTTCTATTGTATTATTCATAACTTGATATCCTTTCTTGAATGGAGTTATCCTTCATGCGAGTGCATGTTTGTTCCTTGGTTAGGATGTATTCCTTGCTTGAAACAGTGCGTCTCTTATGAGTAATCTCTCTCTAGAAGCTGTGTAATTATTCTCATTGTCCTACACTTGGGGGGAAATGATCTCTCTCCCTCTCTCTTTCTCTAAGGATCCACTCTTTCCTATTTTGCGGATGGTGTGAGTTTTATGATGTTATTCCTTGTGTGAAGTTGTTGTTGTTTGCCCAAGGGTTCTCTCTTATACAAGGGGTGTAAGTTCTTGACTACAATCTCTTTCACACTTGGTAATGCACATCTATAATAAATTCACCCATCCCCATTGGGATAAAAGTGAGTCATCCTTCATCAAGAATCCCTTTCACCTAGTAATAGGAGGAAGGATTGAACTCTTGTTCTCTTCTGCGCTTCATTCTAGAAGATATTATATTTCTCTAAGACAACTCCTCTTAAAGGTAGATGTCTTTTGAGAAAAGATCTCTTCTCCTCCAAGGATCTCCTTTACACTTATACAAAGATATCTCTTTTCAACTATCTTATCCTTGCTTGAAGAGTATTCCCTCTATTGCTTGGATTTATGACATTGTTGCATGATGGATATCTTCTTGGTGTCAAAGGTAGGTATCCTTGTTCTAATTTCCTTAATATATCAACATTAAACTACGTTGACATCTTAAGGGGGGGGCACCCACATCGTTCCTTTTGTATTATATTTATCTCGCACATTGTATCTCTTATATAGTGGGTCATTCTCGGAACCAGAGGGAAGCCTCTTAGAGAGAGATGTCACCACTTTTCTCTTATACATTGGGTCATTCTCAGAACCAGAGGGCAACCTCTTACAATGAGATTTCGCCACTTTTCTCTTATATAGTGGGTCATTCTCATAACTAGAGGGTAGCCTCTTAGAGAAAGATGTCGCCACTTTTTTCTTATGCAGGGTGATTATTCTTGGAACCAAAGCATAGTCTCTTAGAGTGAGATGTCATGCCTTTCTTAACAGTTGTACTATACATCTTATATAGGTTGTAGCATAGTCGAGCATAGACTCCTATGAGGTTCTTAGAACCTCACTTGCACACACACGCATGACGATGAGTGAAACTAATGATGTTCTCACTCTCCTCCCTTACATGGATCACCTAGACAGAATCTAGGGGCTAGTTTTCCATGTCCTTTTTTATCCATGGATCACCTAGTTCTAGGGGTGAGATGTCCATGGTTCCTTTTGTTCTCCCTTCTTCTCATGGATCACCAAAGTGTGTATTCATGTTCTCTCTCTTCTTCCTCTCATGAACTCATAGTTTTACTATTGATGGTTCATGGATGATGTCAGCTTTTCTCTTTTATGTGATTCTATGTGTTCATGAGATAGCATTTTATGTTTCAAGAATGATATTAGTTGATTGAGACATTTTTCATATCGAGGTCTCTTTAGCTAGTTGACTTGAGGTCTTAAGATACTAGCTTTTGTTGCGTGCCATTTTATGTGCACTTGCATATGTTTGAGTGAGTTAAGATCCTAATATTGGGGGCTTGGTTCCTTGAGATTGCTGACGTCTTATACTCCTTGTGATCTTGCTTTGCATCTCTCATCTTTATCTCTCTTATTTCTACTTTACCAGCAGTATTGGCGTAAGCCATACTCCCGCTAAAGTGGGGGCTAAATGTAGCATCAAAAAATTGAACCCCTTGCAATTTTGACCATGTTTTAGGCCCCTTACCTTAGCGATATCATCTCCCACGCTTGATCGGGATGCATCTATGCCTCCACCATGGAACTGGGCCTCATTTCCACACTTTACAACTTCTTTAGACCCTATTTCAGGCCTCAAAAATGGGCAAGACCATGGTGTGGCACCCCAATCCCCTTAGAACAGGGGCGTGGTGCCCTTGTCCTCCCTCTTTGTGTGGCCCCAAAAATGGGTCCGACTGACCCTTGGACCTAAATTATCTTTCGGGAATTAAATTCCCCCCCTATGATGGCCTTCGATGAAGGGATAATTAACCCTCCAAGGAAAGTATAAAAGGGGATCTAGTCCTCTCATTTTCATAGGTGGAATTTGGGAAAACAAGCGAAAGGTCTCCATTATCATCATCAAGCATTCAAGTCTTGAAGTCTTCAAGCATCCATCAAATCTTCTTCTTCGTGTGTCTTCTTCATTCATCCATTGGAACAACATTACAACATTCATTTGTAAGAATGTGTGTGTTAGGGTTTTGTCATTTTACATCCCATTTCATGCAACACTTGTGATTACATTCAAGAAGCAAAGCGACCATCATAAATAAATTGTAGATCTACAAGGTATGCATTTTCATTATTTACATTTAAGAATTTGCAATTACTTTATTTCAAGGTTGATTCCTCAACCAGGGTTTGACTAAGGCAAACCCCTATCCACAACCCTTCTTCTCTTCTTTTTTGTGTCCAGACTATAGGTGCGTGACTATAATTGAAGATTTAGGATTCATTTGCAGAGATGGAAAAACCCTTTTTGACTTGTGGATTTTTCGAAGGACCATGCATAACTTACGCACAGTCCCAATTACTTTTCTTCAAATTTGCAAGGCAGATCCGTATCAGTCTAAATACCTCATATTTGAAGTTACAGTGCGATCCCAAATCAGTAGCTCCTTATTTCACCCATTTTGTCTTCATTTTCTACATAGTCAACAAGACAACTCTTCTACTTGCAAAAGGGGGTAAATTACATTGCACCCTTGCAATTCACTTAGTATTTAGATCCTTATTCACTCTAGGGTTTGGATCTAGTGAATTCAACCCATCTATTGAATATAAAGTATCTCCCAAGTGAAAATCATCCTAGTGATTTCCCTTCTCTCTCCTAGGTGGGGAATGACTAGGGTTCAATTTTCCACTTTACAAGGACATCATATTGTCCTAAGTGGTCATATGGTGTGCTAAGGGGTCATATGGTGTCCTAAGGGGTCATGTCGTGTACTAGGATGTTAAAAGGGGTCATATGGTGTCTTGAGGGGTAAGTAGAGAGGTGGAGGGAAGGAGGGAGGGATGTATGAATAGAGAGAGAAGAAGAGACAGAGGAAGAGGGGAGATAGTGATAAGTTTAGGGGGGGGAAATAGATAAAGAGAGGTGGAGAGGGAAGGAGATAGAGATAGGTGAGATATAAAAAAGTGGAGGGGAGAGTTGGAGTGAGGGAGAGAAGGAGAGGTATTAAAAGAGATGGAGGCAAGGAGAGATATTCTTTACTCCACCTCTCTATCAAGTACCCATCTATCTATACTCTCTATCTCCCCTCTCCCTTTATGTATTCATCTCTTCTCTCTCAATGGGTATCTACCTTCCCTCCCGCTCTATTTATCTCCCCTCTCCCTCTATTTATCTCCCCTCTCCCTCTCTCTACCTACCTCTCTTTCCATCACTATCTACTTTTATCTCCCCTAATTCTCTACCTCCTTCCCTCCATTCTCTCTCTCTCTCTCTCTCTCTCTCTCTCTCTCTCTCTCTCTCTCTCTCTCTCTCTCTCTCTCTCCATACTCTCTCTCTTTAGCTACTTATCTATATCTACCTGACCTCTCTTTAAATACCTCTCCTTCTCTCCCTAACTCTAAGGCTCTCCTCCACTTTTTTATATATCACCTATCTCTATCTCTCTCCTTCCCTCTCCACCTCTCTCTATCTATTTTCCCCCTGTCATCACTATCTCCCATTTTCCTCTCTCTCTTTCTCTACATATATCTCCCTCCCTACAAGACCTCTATTTCTATCTTTTCTTCTATCTCCCAAACCTTCCCTTACCACTTCTATCAATCTCACTCTCTCCCCACTCTCTCTCTCTATTACCTTTCTCTCAACCTTCATCTCTATCCTTCCCTACCTTTATCTCTACCTCTCTCTCTCTTCATTTCTCTCTACTTATCTATATTTACCTACCTTTTTGCACTCCCCCCATAAAATATTTATCTAAATACCTAGATAGAGAGAGAGAGAGAGAGAGATGCAAAGAGAAGGAGAGAGATATAGAGAGGTTAGATAGATAGAAGTGGAGGTGATATTTAGAGAGAGAGAGAGAGAGGGAAGGAGGTAGAGAGTTAGGGGAGATAAAAGTAGTGAGGGATGAAAAGAGATAGGTATAGAGAAGGAGAGGGAAGATAAAGAGTATGCGATAAAGAAAAATAGATAGGGAAGGAGGGAGGGAGGAAGCGAGAAAGACAAAAGTAGAGAGAAAGATTTATGAAGATGAATAGAGCTAGAGAGGAAGGGAAGATGTATGTAGAGAGAGGGAAAGGGGAGATAGGGAAGTAAAGACAGAGCATGGGAGGGTGGGACAAAGATAAAGGGGAGAGAGAGAGAGAGAGAGAGAGAGAGAGAGAGAGAGAGAGAGAGAGAGAGAGAGAGAGAGAGAGAGAGATTTGGTGAGGGGATAGAGAGGTGATATACAGAGGAGAAAATTATGTGTGTCGCATATTTAGAAAACAAAAGGGAGATATAAAGAAGGGTGAGAGAGATAGGTTTAAATCTTGGAGGATAGGAGAGAGTGAGATAGAGAGATGGGAGAGAAGGGAAGAGAAGGGGAGAGGGGCAGTGATAGGAAGAGAGATAGGTCTAGAGATGGAGGAAGAGAGAGAGAGAGAGAGAGAGAGAGAGAGAGAGAGAGAGAGAGAGAGAGAGAGAGAGAGAGAGAGAGAGAGAGAGTATGTCTAAGAAATTATAAGATCTAAATCTCGGGGAGAGAGGAGAGAATGAGATAGAGAGAGGTGAAGAGAGGAGGAGAGAGATAGGAAAATAGATAGGTCTAGAGCTTAGGGAGACAAAAAGCGTGAGATAGAGACATAGCAAGTGAATGATGATATAAGCCCACTGATTACTGAAATTTGACTGTTTGAAAAATTATAAGATCTCCTAAAATCAAGAATCTGCATTATGACTCCTAGATATCTGAAACCACTCTCAAACATCCTAACAATGATATATACATAAAATATAACTTTAAGTATAACTTATACTTAAATGTTATATTTTATGTATATATCCTGTTGAAAATACTAAGGGAATGCTAAATGAATTGCATACAAGTCCATGTTACTAATCTAATTTTATTTAACCAAATTAGGTACATGTTTTTCTTAGTAAACATAACATGTATGCATTTTGTATTTTTATAAACACAATCACATTTTTATTTTAAAAAACCCATACATGTTTTTAAATTAAAGAGCTTGTATGCATTTTTCCTTGTACTTAGGTTTCGATAGCAAGGCTAAGGCTTGGGAGCCTTTTTTCCCTCCTTTTTACATATTTTCCTCTTCAAATTTGGTTTCTCAACTTCATCATCATCAGGTTTACATGTTATCAAGTGGGTATTTCTAAAATTGCCACCATAATTTCACCCATCTTCTGAGTTTTCTAACCATATGAATTTTTAAAATTTGAACAACATTAACATATTAATCTTGAATTTAAAAAAACCAGTATCTCCATAGTTCTCAAAGACATATGTGTACCATTTTTTTAATAACTTTTGATCTACTTATTCAAATTTTTAAAAAATTATATATTATTGTAGTGCACTTGATTCTTTACACTTAAAACAAAATTGTCTTTTTGATTATTTTGGTGCAAGTTATGCTTCGCGCATGAACATGTACCTGATTTTTCAGGATGTGCCCATTTCTAAAAATCATAAAAAAAAACTAATCAACAAAAAATTTATAAAAAATACACAAATTCTAGTGTTCACTCTTAACTATCTTTCTACCAAAGGATTTGTCAAAATACTAAAACTAACTATGGCTTTGTTGATGCGCATGCCAGACATTATGTTATATTTTTTTAGAAAAAATTAGGAGCTGTTTTTCATGCGTGAAGGATTTGACCGACTTAATATTATGTAATTTTGAAAAAAATTAGTATTTTGGAAACTAGATTCGGAGTACTACAATCTTTTTTCTTTGAGTTTCTTCATATTTTGAGTGCGTGAGTCTCAAATTGCTCATCCAAGTTCAGATTTAGCCGATTTCAAAAAAAAAAAAAGGTGTCCACTTATACCCCCCTTTTGCACACCATCTTGGTTCACTACAAGTCAAATTATGATACCTTGTTTAGATCTAGGATATTGGACAGATTCCGCTAGGAGCATGTGGGTCTTGCGGCGAGCAACGTGTCGACGATGAATTTCCATGATTTCTTAGCCATCCAATGAACTGCACGGAAGATAATTTCTAATGAAGAATAAATAGGTAATAATTAGACCAAATCTTGTATAATTTGGGTATATATTTATGTGGAAGTGGTATACTTGACTTCATAGGATGAGGATAGACACTTGGTGTAATTTGGGATTCATCGAACCTTTTCACCACTTGCTCGTTGGTGTAAAGAACTAGACGAAAGAATGTGTCCCACGGTGTAGTGCATAGTGTACCGACATTTCTCTTATCTCGGATGCACTACGGGAAAGTGTTAGCTAGCCGTTATGAATATGTAGATTCCTTAGTATGTAAATTCTATTCGCTAGGTATGTGATGCCTATTGAAGCTAGTTACTTTATGTGAATGGTGTAGGCTGAAGCTAGACCCTATGAATGTGTGATGTATGCCAGAGTTAGTCACTATGTATATGTGATGTAAGCTAGAGCTAGACGATGTGCTTGTGATGTGTTCAAGCGAGTCACCATGTGGTAATGAGAAGTGTGCTCGAATCACTCTTTATGAAATTATAAATTTTGGAAGAGTATGACCCCGATGTAATTGAGTATGTATGTATACTATTTGAATGCAATTTGATATTGATTAATTATTGTTGGGATAATTTTTAATAAATAGTCATGGTTTGAAGAGAGATCAGAGATCTTGTATGAGAGGAGTGAATGAACTCCCTCTAAACTTCGGGGATGAACTATGAAGCCTCTGACTTCCTTCGAAGGGATACATCAGCAAGGTCATTGGGAATAAACCCCGGAGGCTTAACTATAGGTATGATGGGGAACCTATTCTCAAGGGCTTACCACCTTTGAGCACAAGCATAAGTGGTGGTGTAGAACTGGCACCACTAAGGCAATTGAAAAAACTAAGTAGTTGACATTTCTAAGTTAGATTGAGAAGCTTGTTTAATTAAGTTGGTGCTTATGAATGTAAAAAAGAAATTGTAGTGTCCAAGGGGTGAATATTACAATAGTTTCCGCAACAAGTCAAATTATGATATAGCTATCACGAAATCATCTGTGTAGTTTTTGAGTCAAACTCATTGACCCATGTTTCATGAGTAGTAGTTCATAAGAACCCATCTCTCATGAGAATGAATGGTCCACTTAGCACTCATTGCATCTAGGTGATGATAAAAAAGGTGAAGCATTGGGTCTTCTCAGGATGTCACCCATCCCAGTACTACTCCAATTCAAGCATGCTTAACCATGGAGTTTCTTCAAAGATTAAACCCACTTATCTTGCAACCCATTTTGCAAAACGTTCAACAAGTGTTGTGCCTTATGAATCATTCATTTTAGAGGACCTTTTAACTAATCAATTGATAATTAGAAGATATTTTCCACAAGTCAAATTATGATATTGCTGTTAGGATTCAGTTGTGTAGTTTTCAAGTTAAACTCATTGACCCATGTTTCACGAGTAGTGGTTCACAATAACCCATATCTCATGAGAATGAATGGTCCACTTACCAGTCATCGCGTTTAGGTGATGCTCACAGAGGTGAAGTAGTGGGCCTTCCCAAGAGGTCACCCATCCCAATACTACTCTAACTAGATGGTCCTAGAGGTGACCTCTCGAGAAGGCTTAATGCTTCACTTTTGTGAGCATCACAACCTTACTCTACATGCTACACCCTGTTTTCCTAGTCATTCTTTACATCCAATTCCAACTTTAGTCTTATGTGTCTTACTTGAATATTTGACATCCCAACCATCAGTACTTAAGACTTCTCTTGCTAACATTAAATTTCATGTAATTACCCATAGATACAAATGAATGACTATGGTTGAAGTACCCTTAGCATTCCTACCACCTTACCTAGTAGTTCTTCTAGTCTATAAGAAATGCAAAATAACATAATAAAGGAAAGATCTAAGAAGCCATGTTAATTAAAAATAATAAGTAATTTTGCATACAATACAATAAATTTCCAAAAAAAAAAAATGTAATGATGCAACATCACCAAAATATATTATTAAAAAAGACAATTAAAAAATAATGAGAAATTATTTTGTTCTAAAATGTCAATGTCTCCAACCCAATTTACATCAACAAAGATAAGAATATTGACTTTTCTTCCCATAATAAATCCCTCATGGTAGCACATAAAATACTTTCAATTGTGACGTGTAAATATATAAATACCCTCTTTTTTGTAATCTAATGTTTTTTTCTTAGATTAGAAATATACATTCTCAAGGCTCCACTACATGAGGTAATATTTGGTCTATCACAGTTCATAATATACATTGAGCTCCCATAGTATTATACATCCCTAGAGTTTTCTTCAAGGGTGTTCTTTAATCATTATTGTAAGCTCTCTATTGAGTATGTATTCAGTTACTGAGAATTCTTATCATTGTATTCAGATATTTGTGAGGTGATTGATCAACAGTATGTTCTTTGTCTTTGGTTCAGTCTTGTGTTAGGTCAATTAGCAGCACCATGAATGAAGGATTAAGGTCTTATAATATATTGAATGTCCTTTCCCAAGATTATTATATGTTTTCTTTAGATATACAATGTCATTTCTTGGCTAGAACAATTAGCAGGCCAATGGAGGAAGCATTGAAGGTCTTATAATGTTTATGGATTACAGATTTAAAAATCATTTATATGGGCGTTGCATTTCAAGGTTACTGTGCTCTTCAAGGTTTCTTGATCGCCACTTTCCCATAGAGGGAGATTGAATTCTTGTTCTGAAAAAGATATGAGCTCAGAAACACAAGCGACTCGGGTTCCATTATATCATTTTGATTATTTTGTTCTTCACAGTTGGTGCAACCATCCTTCATCAGATATCTCAAGGTCAGCTATCTATGTATTCATTTACTTAGAATTCATATCATTGTATCGTCCATGAGCATAGGTGATTTGTGAGGGTATAGAATTACAGAATGCAATTGTCAAATGGTTAGATTATTTTGCAAGAAAGATTATGTTATTTGCCTGTGGGTCAGTCCTGTGTTAGGTCCTTGGACTGTATAGATTTTCTTTCATTTTTGAAGTTATTACTTGGCTAGATCAATTAGCGGCACCATGAATGAAGGATTGAAGGTTTCATAATCTATTGGTTGTCCTTTTGCAAGATTGCTATATGTTTACTTTATTAGATATATTATGTCATATCTTGGTTAGACCAATCAGCAGGCCAATGAAAGAAGCATTGAATGTCTTTTAATGTTCATGGATTACAGATTTGAATATCATTTATATGGGTATTGTATTTCAAAGTTAGTGTACTTTTCTGAACATACAATGCTATGTCTTAGTTTCCATGAGTAAATTCTGGTTATATATTAGTTCAAGATTCTGCTATATTGGATTGAGTTATAACATGACCAAGACTATCAAGATTCCAAAAGCTTGTGCTCTCGATTCTCATGTTATGTACAATTTTACGACGTTTACATGGGTGAAAGATGCTATAAATCCTCAAACTCTATTAGGCCACAGAAGTATTTTTGTACTTGTGATAGTAGATAACCTTCTTCTGCCTGCAACAGATGACAGCGCCTCAGAATTAAGGATTCCTTTGCGCTTAGCTGGACATAAAGATGATAGAGTATGACCAACAGGAAAGTGCTTAACAGAGGCAAGTGCAACAAAACCAGGAAATCCAAGATGTTGTCCTCTTACCTGATGAGGTGTTACTGTTGGTGCTACTGTTTTCTCAAAGATTCAGATGCAAAGACAAAGAATCTCTGCCATCTTCTTTCGAAGACAATCTCCATACACAACGGAAGGGAATTGAATATTTAGATAGAGCCCAAGGAGCTGCGGTAAGATGCCAGGCACCTGCACAAAATGTCCAATGGTCTGCAATATCAATGGCCCTAGTTGACAACATTCATAACCCAGTTTTAACAGAGACCATGAAAGTGAATGCCGAGTTTATGAATTCCTCCCAGCCCATTGAATCACATCACATGGTATATGAGAAGTTCATTACAGATTAGGATATTTTTCTGTTTGCCAAAGGTATCAACTATAAACAAGGACTAAATATTGCAACACAAGACCTCCGTTGCATCTTCAATGACACAATAGAAACTACTGTAACTCTATTTGCACTCTGCACAAGAGATCTTTAGGTGTGAGCATCCAGAAGAAGAACAAGTACTTCATCAGTTGCTTGGATACAAAATCACTCTGTCAATCCTTGGAAACCCTATTCCTTCTGTTGGTTATTATGATATCCCACCATCTTATGACAGACCTCTGCAGTATGCTCATGTTAGAACTGCAGAAAGCAAGATGAAACTATGTGCCTGCACCTTGGTGTTTATCTCTGGACTCCGGCCCCTTCTCGCAGCGGATCAACCTGGGTTCGCTCCAATGGACGCATACGCTACCAGTTCAGTCGCCAAGTATCCAGCAGCAGCGTAAGATTTTATAATTCTTATTATTCCAAACATTATTCGTTTTCCATTTGCAGTGATAGATTGTGGCATTGCAGATCGCAGGGCCTGCAATATGTTAGGTTCAAGATGGTTCCGTGTGGGGTAAATTTACTGCATATGCATCCATGAGCTTCAGGAATGCTTACTCTTATCTCAGGAGGGCCTCTTCAAGTTGGTTTTGTTGACACTCAAGGTAAAACATACACCTGCCTTCTTTAAACACCTGCTTTATTTCCTTCCCCGAATCATTAAACACCTGCTTTATCAAATTAGGTCAAGCTTTCATCGATATTTTGCATCCTGGAGATGTCACCATATTTTCGAGGGGGACACTGCATTTTGAGCTTAATGTTGGAACTGAAGAAGCTAATTATATCTCTGCTCTCAACAGTCAAAATCCTGGTGTTGTGGTAGGGAAAACACATTTATTTACTTGTCAATCTGCTCGATACTCCATTTTAATAGTATCGTAATCGTTTACTGTTGATCATGGTAGACAAGCAGCGTGTCAATATTGAAGCTTCCATTGAGAAGTGTGTCAACAGCTTTCAACATCACCCAACAAGCTGTAAAGAAATTAGATTCAACGATATATGCCAGTGCAATGGGACTGAAAAAAACATCCAAAAGCAGTTGTGTTCCAGGAAGAGATATTACTGAAGAATTTTTAATTATATGTTGATCCACAATAAAAGGCGTCCATTGGGAACCATATGCCCCGACCCGGCATAATGTGAGCAGATATCCATTGCCAATGGCTAAGACACAGGAAGCAGAGTTTTCACACTGTTCTTTCATGGCCAGGGAAAAGTTCCAATGGATGATGTATACCGATGTGGGTGAGTTTGTATTCTCTGATTCTTGGTTGAATGAGCAGGTGGGTCCAGAGGACAAGGGCTTTCAGGAAGTAAAACCCAACTGCAAAGATCTTACTTCAGTGGCTCTCTTGAACATGGTTATGAGTCTAAGTTCACAGAGGAACAGCCTTCAAGAATTTCCGAATCTCATATCGGGCAACTTTCCTTCAAGGCATACCGAACACCCTGAGACAGAGGAAGGAGAAAAGGTTCAAGTCCATACTTTTGTTGGAAGCAAGTGCTTCAGAACACTTGAAGCACTTGCACACTTGAAGCACTTGCAGTTAGTTGTTGATCTGATCTTGGTTATTTTGCAGTTGAGTTAGAGGAGGTGATATTGGAAACAAATTTAAGATTCCTTTGTGCTTAGCTGGAGGTTTACAAGATGGATTTCGAAGAAAGACAATAGAGTACAACCTACAGGCATGTGCTTTGCAGAGGAATCATTTTCCAACCATTGAATCTGATTGTGCTGCACAGCCATGGATTTTTATTCATCCAAGATGTTGTCCTCTTACTTGATGAAGTGTTACTATCGATCCCACTGTTTTTTCCAAGATTCAGATTTGGAGACAAAGAATCTCTCCAATGGTTCTTTCTCAAACAATTTCTATACACAACCGAAGGAAACTGAATATTTAGATACAGCCCAATTTTCCCACTTCCTTTTCAAAGTGTTTTTGGCTTTGTATATTTTGTATTTTTGATTTTTTGTTTATTTGCTTCTTTGGGTTTGTTCTTGGTTTCTGATGTGATTCCTATCTTTTTCTTTTTATTATCAAATCTAAAATCCAATTTTAATTTTAACTCATCCCATCCCTTCTTATAACCTTGAGAATTTTTCTGAGAATTTTTCTTTGCATCTTATTTCAAAATATTTCTTTTTATTGCTATTCGTAGTTTCTCTTTCTCTGTATCTATTTTTTCTTAATTTCTTTTACGATTATAAAGATTCCTAAAGTCTCAAACTAGAAATTCATTTATGTTTTTTGCAAGTTTAAAACCTTGTCAAAGGTTTTTTTTGTAGTTCCTGCTCTTCTTGTTTTTCTTTTTCTTTTCTTCGTTTTTCAGCTTGTTGGGCAGCCTATCTTTCAATCTGCCTAGCTTTTATCGCTTTTTTGTTCTCTTAGGAACCTTTTCTTTAGTTTTTGCACTCTTTCTAAGCGTTTCTGCTAATCTTCTAGCTTGAATGCCTTTTCCAGGTTCTTAACTTCCTTTGGAGTAGTTGCGGATTCCAATTTTTATAATCTCTGTTTTATGATCTTTTGTCTTTCTTGTTTTCGTCATCTCCTTTCCTCTTTGATTTTTCGAAATTCTGAGAGTTTGCTTCTTCTTTGGATATAAAATTCCCTTCAGTTTGTATAAAAAATGTTTGAGAAAAAACATTGCAGAGATTCTTCGTCTTCAAATCTGAATTTTGGAGAAGGTGGTGGGACCAATAGTGACACTTCACCAGACAAGAGGACAACATCGTGGATGAATAAAAATCCATGGCTTTGCTTCATAGTCAGATTCAGGGATTGGAAATGACTCCTCTGTGAAGCACTTGCTTGTAGGTTGTACTCTATCATCTTTCTTCCAAATCCTTCTTGCAGACCTCTAGGTAAGTGCAAAGGAATCCTTAAATTTCTGTCTGATAACAACTCCTCTGACGTAACTCTAACTTAACCAATGACAAGTGAACAACTAACTCAGAAAAATTAGAATAGGAAATGCCTAAAATTCTCAGATGCTGTCATCTATTGCAAGCACAAGAAGGTTATCCATTATGCCTACATATTACAAGGACAGAAATACTTCTGTGGCAGTACCAGCGTTTGAGGATCCATATCATCTTTGACTAATACTTCTGTGGCAAGTTTCCTTCCAGTGTAGGAATTTTGGGCCATCAGGGCTCACTGAACACCCTGACAGAGGGGTAACCCAAAGGTACACTGCAGAGAGAGGCAGGAGAAAAGGGTCAACTCCATAGTTTTGTTGGAAGCTGCCTCTACTTCATTGTTTAATGTAATACACCGTTTCCAGCTGAAGAAGGGATACAGGACATTGTACGTGCAGTCCTCCATGGCAATGATAAATCATTATACATATTAAGCATGAATTGAGTTTAAGGTCAAGTTTAGGAGGCGAGTAACTGCCTATGTTGTGGATTGGAGTGAGTCTAAATATTCTGCTTCTCAGGACAGAACACCTGGCCTTAGCAATAAGGCCATTCAGCCAGATGATTGGGAACATAGATTTTGTGAGGTGATAGATACTGCATTGAAAGATTTTGCAATCAGGGTGTTTTCATTGAGTAATGAGCCAACTTCCAAACTAGAATGGCAGTTATAAATCTAATGTTTAATGCTCATATACCTCAAATTCTGTTTACTTGTATATAATAACAAATCGGTATTTGAGGGGTGATTCATTGCCCCAGGTTTAAACTTGACAATTTGAAATTAATGCCAAAGGCAAACAGGGTAGATCAATCTGTTACAGCATAAGCCGTATTTGAAATCATAAAATAATTTAAAAGAGCATAATTGTACCATGATATGTTTCACAGGGACAAGTCCTATTTGAAAGCATTTGGTGAAAATAAAAGTGTTAAATTTGTTATGGTTATAATCTCAAGACTAAAAGTTTTCCTTACTGTTCACCCCAGAATTTCCTTCAAGTTCCTTCCTGAATAAGTCGTTGTAGATGTTGAACTTGAATAAATCGTTGTAAATGTTGCTTGCTTGCTACACTTATGCATATAGTTAACTTCTGATAGACACAACCTTATTGATAGGGTTTATAATCAAGCTAACTCAAAATTTAGTTGGAATTTCAAGGTGTTGGTTGTTGCAACATCTAATTCACAATTTTTTTAATTTTCTTTTTAAAATTGATTAATTTTGATTAATGAATAAATTTGGAGATTAACTGGTTCCAGGCTTCCAGCTGATCAGGCCACAAATGAGAATCCTCACCTCAAGAATCAACATAACCAATCCATCAGTGTGCACCATCGGAGTACTCCATGTGCCCAAATAGTTCGTAGACATACCAAATTGAGATGATTGGATTTTGTAGCTTGTGGTGTTTATGTCACATATTGGTGATAATGTTTTCAAAAGCAAATCCAAAAGAGCGTAGACATTCAACATTGTGGCTGCTTTAGGTAAGTTTACGGTTTGGACACCATGACTGACAATTGTTTAAAGCCCAACCAAGATACTAAGCATTATAGCAAGTCAAATATTTCAAACTTTTGAAGGAATTATTAGAAGGTTTAATATTATGGGGTTGAAATTGTCTGTATGCTTGGATTATGCTGGTTACCTTTGTTCCATATCACCTTGATGATTTGCATGGGGATGTTCTATTCAGCCAGAGTACTTATGTAGGAAGGAGGTATCAATGCATTAAGCCTGTGAACAACATTCACTTCAAGATGGAAGCCATGTTTCAAGTTGATATGCATCATCAAATACCCTATAAAGGAGCATAGATTGCTCTGTTCAAACTTCAAATCGAACAAGAAGGATGATTAGAAATAGAAGATCAATCCCATCTGAAAGCTCCCATGAAATTATTCTTCAGCCTGCTTTAATTAAATACTTGATTTTATGTCACTTCAATGGAATTTTATTAAGCAGCATTGAACATGAAGACTTTAGCCAGAAATTCAGATTCATCGAGTCTCTGACATTCATTGAGCCTCTGTTAGAGCATGGTGTTATGCTTACATATATGTTTGAGGCCACAATGCCCTATCAATGGTAAATTTATGATTATGCCAAACCCAAATTAATCGAGCCTCATTTGTTTAAAAATATAAATCTTTTTCTGAACCCCTGATCGATTGAATCTCTATGAATGTGATTATTCTGTAAAATTGTGAGGTCACAATGGTCTGGGTGTAAAAGCAGAGAACATATTCTAGAAATGAGGCTGGTTTTGTATAATTCTTCTTATATTTGATGTTTTCCAATGTTATGTTTTCATTTATATTGACTGAATCTCTGTTATCATTGAGTCATTGTAATTTGTGATGTATCTATTGATAAATGGTTTAATATTTTTTTCTTTGAGGATGTTATAATTGAAGCTTACGATGTAATTAAATTTGTTGTTGCTAAGTATCTTTTGGATTTAATATAAAAAATTCATACGGTCAAATCCAGAAATTGCTTACCAACATTGATATGGACTGTAGAAATCTCATGCTTTTAATTATATTTGGTGTTGCTTTTTTCCACTTTTCTAATTGAGATGTTATCAAATCTTTCTTGTAATAAATGAAGCAACAAGAATGCTTTGTACTTTTGGTTTCCATAAGTGGCAAATGAATCGAACGGATTTCAAAGTAAAAAGAAATGGCCGGGTTCTCTTTGAGGGTGTGATTTAGTTGTGTCCTTGATCTATATTGTCAGTTAAAGACTGTGTGTGTCATTCTAGGAGGAGTTAGTGTATTATAATCTCATCATGTCTTGAATGTTGAGTTACAAGCTATACTAAAGGTTGTTTTACTTTGTCTTAAGGAATTTGTTATGTTATTAAAATGAATTTTGAGTTGCTTACTTGGGTGAACCATCATGCATGCTATTCTATTGAAAATGGTTATAGTCCTAATATTACATTGATAATTGCCCAAAAGAATCATCATACTGAGTTCTTCCAAGAAAATGCACCTAGCATAGTTCAACTAGGCTAGTGTTTTTTTCCTAATTATTCTGCTCCTAAAAATAGAGCATGCTATATGTAGCAAAAAATGTTTTATTTATTACGACTTTGAAATTTTTAAATGCTTACTATATTTGACGAAAAGCCTAATTTATTTATATATAGATTGATAGATTAAACAATATATGAAGAAAAGCTCTCATTAGGTTGAAATATAATTTTCGATTTAAAGTGCATTTTTTTCTTGTATATGCCTTTGCATTTAGGAACTATCATGGATGTACACAAATATGTCATCCAAGAAATTTTGATTTCTTTTTGTGCCTACAAAATGGACCAATTGTAAGAAATGCATGGCTATCACATAATATTAGCAAACTCTTGAACCTCTTTTCGTATCTCTTGAACCTCTTAATATTAGTTTGGACATAATTTTAATTTCCTATTGTCGTATCTCTTGAACATCATATGAGTGCAAGTGCTAGTTTAACTTCTAATAGACACAACCTTATTGATAGGGTTTATAATCAAGCTAACTCCAAATTTAGTTGAAATTTTAAGGTTATGGTTGCATCATTAAAGTTGTCTCAATTTTATTCCTATATTTGCAATCTCGTGAGTTTACATTGTGAATTTGAACTTTTCCCTTATTTAATTATTTTTTAATGAAAGTGTCATAAAGGATGTATCAAGTCATAAATATATACAAAATAATAATGATTGAATTCAAAACGAGATAAATATAAACTTTATTTAAAATAATATTATTCATTTATTTAAACAATTGTTTTATTATTTAGATCATGAATAGAGTCTTTATTTTTTAAACACAAAAAGCATAATATTTTATTTCTTTATACATTTTATATTTTATTTACTTTTTTCTTGTTTAAAAATGTGTCAAATTATCATTTTTACAATTTCGAGTATTAACATAATCTTGTGTCTATATATTATGCCCAAAATCAAGCCTTGTTACCTAACAACTCGTCATACCCATTATTGTTCGTTTCTTCATCTTGAATGTGTGCCCTAGTTTTGGCCTCTAGGAAAAGATAGCACATGGTAGTGTCCCCAAAATTCAAATTCTCCTTTTCTTGCTCAACTACCCCCTTTTCATAAAACCCTAACCCTAGCTCCACTCCATTTACAAAAGAAGATTTTAAAGGAAATAAAGGTCATTAGAGAGGCACATAAAGCACAGTCAACTATTCACATACCACCTAGAGCATTATGAGCATCTACGAGCTATTGGACTTCTATTCAATTTTTCTTAGGACACCTTTATTGCTACACACACCCCATCTCTTCTCAACCACTTAGGATCAAACACACCTAAACATGTCCATTCTCTACTATTAACTTGACCGAATGATTTGACTTAGGTAGGTATCTCAAACAACCATTGGGTGTCCAATTTCTTACGAGTTACAATTTACCGATTGGCTTCGATAGTTTGACTGAACATGACCTCTTAGAGTAGGAAATTAGTGTGTTATAGGAGACACCATTGTGAAAGAGAGATTAAAATTGTGCCAAATTAGACATGATCATGTGTTCGGGTTTGTGACAAGTCTATAATAGAAAATTAAATTATACATCTTTCTCCCATTCTCATTTTATGCTTCCTTCTAAAATGAGAATTACTCAAACTCAACTTTGTAATCTTCTAATGTTTGAAATATGTGATTATATGTTATTTGAATTGTTATTGTAGTCACCAGTTTTGATTTAAATAAATAAGAGAGTTATATTGTGATTAAATAAGGAAACATTGCTACAATCTAGTAAACATATATTTTTATATTATTTTTTAGTGAACCCAATATTCTTAACAAAAATAATAACCTTTTCCTTACCAAAAAATGACACATGAACCTTTTATTGTTCTTCCCTTTCTCTCTTGCATTTAGGGATATGGCTAAATCGAGGGTGCTTTTCTTCAAAAAATCAAAACCAACCAATCATTCTATCTTTTTTTTTTCCATGTGTCAGGTTTAAAATTTATTGTTTTATCTTCCATTTATCTTTCTATTCAAACACATCTAACCCTCCTACACAATACTCTATTAAATATGCTTTCCTTGTTTAGAAACTATTTTAGGTGTTATTCATCAAATTTTGATATTTTAATCTATCTTACCTCATACGGTTCCCTTCTCTCCATCCTGGATACTAGGATTGGATCAAGTTACTTCCCTTTAGTGCAACACATTGCCTTCCCTTCCTATTCATTACTCTTTCTCTACTTCCATTATGACTTCTCTTGATCCATAAACTTATAGTTTTACCTCAATTTTAGTCATCTTATAAAACTATAGATAGAGTAAAATATTAGACCAAATGAAATCTACTAATAGAGTAAATTGGTCTTTGTTTTCATTCAGAACTACATAACTAGAGGCAGAAAAATCTACAATATCCCCAACAATACGTCTACATCATCCCTAATAATTGTTAACCTAAGAAAACACTCATCACAATAAAGATTGCATTGTTATTAAGCATAATAAAAGAGAGAGAAATCACCATGAATACTAGAGACATAACCAATAATATGGAGAAAAATCTTGAGGGTAAAAACTCTAACAAAATTATGAGTCAAGCTCACTTTAGTACTCAAAATGAGTTTAATACAAAAGATTACAATGCATATACAATCTAAGATCACTCTCAACCCACCAAAACCGCTTTACCAATTCATTTGCAAACTCTTAATGAACTCCCTTGCCTAATATGCCAAAACATGAGAAGAATGTGCATAAAACTCTCATGGCATAAGAGATACAATACTATACAAGCTCCACCTATGCTCAATTTAAGCTTAATTTACATATAAAGAGTTTCAAAGCCTTGGGAAATGAAAAGAAATGTGCTACCTTACCAAATTACAAAATTTACAATCTTGTCAAAAAATTTATGAATAAAGATAATAAGTTGCATTGCCTATCAACAAGAATATGATTACCATATTGAATACAATTAAAACCATTGAGATTGTGGTATTTAAATTTTTTCAAACTATGTTTCACAACCAACAATTGTTCAATCAAGTTAGTTTGTGCATTAGAAGTAAATAAGATATCAAACTCAACATCTTCAAATAGAATATTAATGTTAAACAATGCTTTTTTGGATACCAAACCAACCATTCTAGTAGTGCACGAGGTTTGAGAATACCAATGTGAATCACCACTAGTCTCCATACCCTTAGGAAATTCAATTGTGAGATTAACATCATTTTTACACTTATTTTAGTGTGGGTTCCTTTTAGATATAGTTTCCATCATGAACATCATATATTGTAGTACCTATCATAGTAATCATAATCTATAGATTTATTTTTAGCACATTTGGAATCAATTACCTTCTTATCACCTGTTTATCATTTTGAAAGGAAGAATAGTGTAGAATAAAACTTGTAAATGTTAAATCTAATAGAAGAGTGAATGCAATAAATTCTTACAAAACCTTTAACTACTATTGATTAGATGAAAATATGCAAATTCAGATTTAAACAAATAAAATCATACCATTAGATTTAGGTGGAAAAATTCATTCAGTGAAAAAACCCATACTCCAAAAGCCAGAGCTCAATTGTATACAATGCATAGAGCCAATGATCTTTAAGAGTAATTACAACAACTAAAAATTCTAGAGAAAATTCTGGCACAAAACATCTTCATACAAAATATCCAACCTATCATACAAAATACATTAAGAAGCCACATATTTAAAGATCTCAACACATGCATGAATTTAAGTGCCCATTGTTTCCAAAAACAACTCATAGACTCAAAGATAAGAAGTTTCAAAAAGAGGAAGTTGCCATTCCCATGACATGTTGCACATAGCAACTTTACAAACCACTGACTCATGACTCGCTTATAACAATCATTTTTCCATATGCAACACCTGATGAATAATGATGAACAATAAATACCCAACAGATACTAAGAGGTGGGGGTGAATTAGTATGGACAAAAACTTCTTCAACAACTTATACTGCAAAGACTGTACTAACGGGTAAACAATATCACCAATCTAAATCAAGGCACTATCAGTATAACACAGTATGACTATAAAAGACATAAACCAGTAACATCTAGATCTTCTCAAAACCTAACATCTCATCTCAACTTCACCCATATGCTTAAGCAAGTAATACATCAGAAATACAATGACCATTGGATCAGCTTGCATTAATGCTTAACAAAAAACACTAAAACATCACATGAATAAGCATCACACATAACACACTGTTTTTTCACGTGGAAACCCAACTGGGAAAAACCATGGTGGGGATGAATACCCTCAAGTTGTTCTTGAACTCTTCTGAAGTTCGCTATGTTAGGAGCCCAGTCCGGTTAAAGACTTTACAACTGGTTCTGCTAGGAACCGATCCTGCTAGGGATCACCCGGTTAAGGGATGGCTAAATACCCAGTTAGAGGTTAAAACCTTGTTTAAAGGTTACCTTGCAAGAGGATTTGAAGAACTCAATGATTTTGAGTCACCCTGTTAAAGGATTTACAAAAATCCTATTAAAGATACCAGGTAATGGGATTTTCCATCTACTGAAATGGTTAGAAGTCAATAGGTAATACACTAATCTGATAACAGCACTTAATGCCAACGCAGATCCACTTCAGTTTCTTTACATCTGCAATCACACTCTACAAATCTTTGCTTACTCCTTTGCTCTGGCAAGAATCACCTCACATACATTCATTTGCCAACAACTTCAAATGAAAAACATCATCGACCTTATAGACAACAATTAGGTAGGTGGCCAAAACTTAAAACCCAAAGCATCTAGGTTATCAATACAGTCGGTCCAATCTTGGTCAATTAAACACATTACATAGGGTAAAACAATCTTGAACAAATCTCAAGACGTTCTCCAATATCCATTCTTCACTACTTCAGGAAACTGATAACCCATCACGCACTCTCCACCGTTTACTAAGATTTTATACATTCCCAAGGTAGATAGAATCAATCTTCTTCATGCAAGATCCTCAAGGAAATCTTTCACGCGCACAAGGCTGACATGGTAACGCGATCTAATCTTCATTTCAATGCTAACTCATCACAGGATGTCATCAATCGAATCACACAGACTTGGAATGCATCAACCGGAAACCCTGAAGCTGAGACTACCAACCGGTAGTCATATCAAATGAAACCTCGATACAAACTTTGCATATATCGGTTCACACTCCAACATGCTGGTTCACTTTTTGCATATACCAGTTCATACCATCATACCAGTTCACTTGCTAGTTTGCTTACTTTAATATACCGATTCATACTTCAGCATATTGACATCAATGACAAC
The DNA here is from genome assembly GCF_030272615.1 of Cryptomeria japonica. NCBI lineage: Eukaryota > Viridiplantae > Streptophyta > Pinopsida > Cupressales > Cupressaceae > Cryptomeria > Cryptomeria japonica. The sequence goes on along the minus strand of NC_081411.1, from coordinate 591,788,034 downwards.
ATACAATCCCATCATGTCATCAAACTTTGCACATATGCCAACAACACGTACCTCATACCACTTGTCAAAAGTGAACTCCTCTATAAATAACATCTATCAAAAAATAACTCTCCATGACTCTTCCAATGATTTAGTAATCGTCATATTAGTAAATAAAAGAAATTGTCATAGTCCCAACATAGCAATCTATGACACTAATCCCCTAAATTTTATGACTTCCAAAGTGGGTGCAATAAATAATTAAATAATCAACATGTTAGGACTTTAAAGTTGAGACACCTTAATCCAAAGACATTTTTAGTGATCTTATCTTCTTTGGACTTTGAATAATCAAAATAATCATCTACCTTAATAAAATGATAATGAAAACATGCCTCGTCAATGCAAACAATCTTAGATAGCAATAGGCATATGGAGATGAGTATGTTAACCTATTATACATTTCATCAAAATTTCAACATTAAGCACATATGTACCCATTTATAAACCTCTTCTACAAAATGAGTTGGTGCAATGAATGCACTTTTATACCATTCAATTTATAAAATTCCAAGGTTATACTTCGAGTTAGTAAACAATTTAGGTAATTGTATAAAAGTTAAATTAATTGAATAGTTAAAATTAAATATTACTTGACATTATTAAAATGTAATGAAGAATAAAAAAGGAGGCAAATCTATAATGCATAGACCATTGTTAGCAAGAAATCTAGGGGATATAGATTGGAGTTTTGTACCCATAGGATTTTTGATGTTATAGTTTTATACCATAGACTTAGTCCATATTGAGGAAATAAGGAAAGGTATTCTCTAGAGATCCTATCTTAGTTGTAAATTAGAATAAAATGTCACATAGACGTAATAGACCAGAAATCAAAATTATTATTATTCATGTATCAATATATATCCATTACATTTTTTATATCTCCTTTATATGTATATGTTATCTATATCTTTTCTCTCTTCCATATCTCTAATCTATTTTGGTGAATAGCTCTTTCCTATCTACTTATATCTACAATAGGGGATGTGGCCCTTAGATGATATCCCTAAAGTAAAACCTATCTTCCAAAGCTCCTATTTTGGACCCTTATTTCTAGTTTTCTATTACCTATCTTTGGACCGATTTTTCTATCCTATTTTTCAGCCAACATCATCCCATCATTAAAACATTAACTCATCCTCAAGTAAACCTTGTCCAGAATCATGATGAAAATGTTCTAACCTTTCTTTGTTGAGATAACACAATAGGATATTTCCATCTAAAGTCTCAAACTATATTGCTTTAGAATCAAGAATATCAGTGATTTTGAAGTTGACCATTATAGTAAAATTAAATTCTTGAAATAGAAAGAGCCATCTCCATATATTGTTGAAAAATTTCAAATGCTAAGAGGGGGGGAGGGGGTGAATCAACATATATAAAAAATTAACTGATTTAACCAATCAATTATCATTGGGTCCATTTACCACATGTGCAGAAGCAAGGAACCGAAAAACATAATAGAAATCACACATGAACACCGAGATTTTATGTGGAAAACCCAATGAGGAAAAGAAATGGTGAGAACTATCCCACTATATAAAACATAGGTTACAATATATTAGGTTGAAGGCCAAGGAAGCTCACTTCTCTTGGTTTAGACTTGCAAAATTGAGGCACACAACCTCAGAGAAATATATAGGGTACTTTCAAAATTGAAGATCACTTCTTAAGAGAAGAATACAAAGAATTTGAGAATCAATTTTCAATATGATTGAATTGCAGATAACCACATACTTTGATATGTTGATTGCAATCCATCGTTAATAAACATGTAAAACTACCTTCATTACTATGCAACTGCACTTGCACACCCTCACACTTACACAATATCACTCAATCATACCACATACTACATTCACCTTCCTCCAAGATGATTTCATCCATACCATTCACAATCAAAATAACATCAATCAGGTCGGCCTAATTTGACATGTAACATGTAGATACAAATAGTCGACTCAAAAACACTCTTCAAGGTAATGTGAAAGGTAGAATGAGGTGTGTGAAGCATCACACCATGTTGACACACCTTCCTATCCATCCCATTTTGTAGATCCACACGTTGTCGTGTGGACCGAAAACACCATAGGTCAGCTCCAAGAGATAAAATTGTTAATGTCTTGTAACCAAACTAATTGAATACATAATGTAGACCACCAAAAATACTTGCAGAGGCACTAGAAACCATCATTAGACACCAACATAGCTAAACTATTAAACCACACCACCAAAACTACTGAAGATAGAAGAATGCAACACACTCCTGCAAATTTTCACTTTGCTAGTTTGTTCACCAAAACAGTCACACTTAGCCAATACCAACTATGGCCAGTTGAGATCATCTCCAAATCTATGTAAAACCTATAATAAAATTGGATATACAATTTGAATCATCCACAATGAACTTCCACACATTCGCATGACCACTAAATCAATCCACTAATATTATACTAATTGAACATGTATCTTGATCAAAGATATCAACAAGTTTGACAACTGAACACACATCCAAACCAAATATATCAACAAATTTGACTACTAAACACACATATAGACCAAACATAACAACAATTTTGATATCAATGAAAACATAACTCATATTTGGAACAGTCTCCCCTTTGTCGTTGATGGAAACACACACCAACTCCAAAACACTCCACAATGAATTCTCTCCCCCCTTGACATCAAGGACAAAGGGTATCTCCTCAACACAAACTTGATTTACAAAACTTCAACACAACTCCCCCTATCTACAACAACTCAAAAATGAAATGCATTTGGAAGCCAAAAATTGCACTCCAAACATCATCTACTTATCTGCATATATACGAGAGCAAAATGGTCTTACTGATAGGATCAAAAGAACCTTGTAGAGATGGAGGCATGATTCCTTTATGAATAAACTTAAGTTGTGTCTAGGTAGCCTTCCATTCTTCTCCCACAGAGGCTAACAATGTAAATTAACACTCAGTCTTCAATAGAAGATCCTTTACATCTTTGCAACTAGTTGAAACCTTTATTGACTTCTCTAATTTTTTAGAACCTTCTAGCAACTTCACCATACTAGTGAGCTTTAGATCAACCACATCTCTCTCAAAAAAAAACGTTTTTTGATCTCCTCCCTTTGATTATTTAGTATATTCATTTTTAAATATGAATTCTCCAACTGAGCTCTGTCATTTCTATCTACATCCTTCTTCAAATCTGTTGAACAAATAAAGCTATACAATCTAAGCTTTCATAATGTCTATTTGAATTTTAATTTCCTTAGTGGATTCTGGCCACTAATGACAAAATTGGCAAACGACCACTACATCATCCACAACCTTTTAAAAAACCCTTATACTATCCTTCAATCACATGTGTGCATCTACACAACAAACCACCAACTCCTTTACTCACTCCTCTTCTATTCTCTTCTCTAAATCCTTCAAAAAAAGTTGCATCTAAGTTGGAAATATGATCTTTTAAACAACAAAACCAGTCTTCATACCTTTCTTTCTTCTTTTCACCTATTGTTTAGGTGTTTGTCCCTTCCTTTTACTTGTCACAGATGTAGCCCGTGTTCTAGAGGAATCGATCTTCAATAGGGGAGACACAAAGACTAACCTAGTCCTCCTTAGTGTTTTCTTACCAATCGCTTCTTCAACTATAGGTAGATTTATCTTTTGGTAAAGTTTCTCCATTCTTTTTGCATGTCCTTTCTCAATTTTATCCTTGATAATTTTGTTCAAGATCTCTATAGTGGTTCCAAACCTCTCTTTATTTGTATCAATTTCCAACTTTAGTAAAGTACCAATGTTCTTGCCAACCTCTTTCAGAGTACCTCATAAGGTAACTTAAACAACCATGCAATCCTTGGTTCGACAAACTCAATGTAACAACAAGCCCTACTCACCAGAAAAGACAATCTTTCATTCTTGTATTTCCCAACCAAATCACCGAGGATCCTCTCCTTGGCTTGCATCTTGTTTTTAAAACTTTTGAACCAACCCCAATATTGCTTGTTGTATTCGTCTATATCATTGTTAAAGCTTCTAATATGCTATTTGATTTTCACTTCAATGGGATGGAACTTTTCCCATACCTTATTCCCTATGCTCGAAATCTCATTCATATACATGAAAGCCAAATTTATAAGAAGGGACCCAAACCTAAACAAATACTTTTCACTCTTGGTCTTCTCAAGGTTATCTATCAATTATAGTCTCAAGAGTTTGCCCATATCAAAATTCTCATCATGAACCCCCATATGGTATGAAACATAGATTACAGAGGCGATAGTAGAATCCTCCCAGTTTTGAAAATAAATCTTAAACACTACCCCCTTGGTAACATACTTGGACACCTCGATCAATTATATATTCCATTGTCATAGATCTCTTATTAGAAATTGAACTAGTCAACTATGCTATCGTGGAATTCTTCACCATCTTCATCACTTGGATATTGTCAAAGGAGCACAATCTAGTCAAGGTCGTAATGGAATCCTTCATGATTATATGAGACCAGTCAAGATACATCACATCACCCTGAATCTAACTCAAGATAATCTGAATCCATGCATGGTCATAGCTGAAGTCGAGGAAATCTTTCCAAGCGTTAAAATCTAACTATAGAATATGCTTGTATTGGGGCTTGAATGTCATCTAATCATCTTCTACTTATTGTTTCCACTAATCATTAAAGTTTACATGACTTACTTTTGTCAAGGGGTGCATGTTTATAAGCCCTAACATATTTAGTGTAAACTATGTCTGTCAAAACCTTTGAAAAAAATCCAAAAAATTCATAATAGAACTAGATACACCATGTAAATCATCCACACATACGAAATATTACCAAATCACTCCTCTGTTACTGCACTAATTGAACATGTATTCAAACTAGAGATATTGAAAAATTTGACAACTGAACAAAAGATATCAACATGTTTGACATCAATGACAACACGAACTCCTATTTGCAACATATACATTCTTGTATCACTAGTTTATTTAAGAGGAATTTCAAGGAACCATGATCAGTGTAATATGTGAAGGGATTGTATTCTAAGTAGTATTAAAATGTGTGTTAAGTGTAGACCATGACTAAGGCTTCTCGCTCAATGGTGGTATAGTTTCTTCTGCTTGATGCAATTTCCTACTGGAAAATTCTATTCGGTGGTCCTTGTTTCCCGTAGGTTGGGCTAATAATACACTAATGGCTATTCTGGATGCATCTACATGAACATTAAAAGGTACCGACCAATTCAAAAAAGATAACAAAGGGTGCTCTTGCTATCTTCTATATGATAGTGTCGAAATATTATTGGCTTTGTTATGTACAATTGATGGTTTAATTGGTCTTCCAATTTTTCAACAATTCTTCTAAGGGTGTAGCTATGGTGGTGTATCCTTTGATGAACTTCCTAACCAGTGTATCCAAGGATTGTTTTTACTTTTGGGGATGTCTTATGGAGTGGTAGGTTCATAATTAGATAAATTTTCATTGGGTTTACCACTAAGGCTTCTTTACAAATGATATGTCAAGTAATAGTGTGCTGAAGGGGACCATAAAGATACATTAATTAAGGTTCAAAGATATCTGCATACTCCTATATTTTTCCAACATTGCCCAAAGTTCCTAAATATGATCTACCAACAATCCATATATTGTACAATCATCTAAATATACTTTCAAAAAGTAAGGAATGAAATTATCCTTAAATGTGTTGACCATTTTCTAGCTAAAAATAGTAGGGGCATTCTTGAGCCTGAATGGCATTACTATGTACATGAATGATCCCCATTTGGTGGCAAATTTTGTTTTAGTTCGGTCTTCCTCCCTTATCCTTACCTAGTGGTGTCCAAAGAACCCATAGATGATTAGATATATTTCCCTTTTGACAACATATTCCAAGATTTATCAAAGAGGGTAACTAGATATATATCCAAATCCAAACACAAGGGTGGAGAGGAGTGGCAAGCGGAGCGGCGAGCGGGAAATTCAAATTTCAAATCTGGGGATGGCGGAATTCTTGGGGATGGCAGTCTTCCTGCGGGTGGAGCTGGTAATCATGCTGGTCCTCAGGCTTCTCAGGGTACTGAGAGGGACAAGGTGACAGTCAAATCACTGGAAGATAAAGAATCCAAAACCGAGGACCCACATGATAGAGGTAAAGAAAAGAAATGGTCTTCTCTTTTTGGAGTCAGGCCTCTTGTGAAATCTGGTCTTTCGGAAGTTAAAAATATCCCTGATCCGATGACAGGGGTTGTTGCTATTTCTGTTCTGAATAAGCTATTCAATTTCACTGTGTCTGGCTTAGCTATGACCTTGGTGGGAAGGTTTGTTGGTTTTAGACCTAACATTGATGTTTTAAGGAATTTCATAAGGAGGAAATGGGTTCTTAAAGGTCAAGTGGATGTGGCGGCTTTGCCTAGGGGTTTTTTTCCCTTTGCCTTTAATAATGAAGAAGATATGAATAAAGCACTCTATGAAGAGCCATGGATGTTCGACAAGTCAACCTTGGCTTTACAGAAATGGGCTCCTAACCTCCCACTGGATGAGTCCTTTTTTGTATCAACACCTGTTTGGACGCATCTCCCTGGCCTTCCATTGGAATTCTAGAATGATGAAGTCTTTAAAGGGATCGCGGGATCATTTGGTGAACTTCTTTCAATCAACCCGATGACAACAGCTAAATCAAGGTTGGTTTTTGCTCATATTTGTGTGAATGTTAATCAAATGATGAATATGCCTCAATCTATTGAGATCCTGTCTAAATTAGGGAAATGGACCCAAGCGATTGAATATGAATCTCTCCCATTAGTTTGTTTTCATTGTAAAAAGTCGGGTCATTGGGCAAAATCCTGCCCGCTTAAGAAGAGTAAGATTAGTAAAAATGATAGTAACTTGAAGCAGAAATGGTAAATGAAAGGGAAGAATGATGATCTACCTTTAGAGGTTGTCCCTGAGAAGGAAGTGACCGAGATGGAAAATGAGGAAAAGAATGGTGTGAATAGTAACATTGAAAAATCAGTTTGTGACTGTTCTAACAATTATAAAGAAAGCAACAAGGAGGAAGAGCATGGGAAAGAAGAAAAGGTTCAAAAATTTGAATCAGAGGAACAAAAGGTTGGTCCTATCATCCAGGGTAAAGTTGATGAGAGTTCAAATGATGATGCTTTGGCTTCATCTAATAATAAAGAAAATGAGGAAGACTTTAATGAAGCGCATGACTGCAATATTTCAAATACTGAGCCTTTGTTGTTATTAACCAATGGAAGTCCGAAGCAAACTAGAATTATGATCCTGAACTCCCAATGTAAAACTTCTCCTAAAATTTTGGAAATGGCGGTTCTTGAGGGAAATCTTAGGATTTTCGGTACTAAAGAAGGCAAGTCAAATAATGGAGGACCCAATGTAGGTATCTCAACTAGAAGAAAGAATAAGAAAGGGGTAGATGTTGGAAGTCATCACAAAAAGAAGGGGAGACCCTCCCTAAAGAATCAGAGGGAACATGAAAGTTGGAAGAACCATGCTGATGGAACACAGAGCTCCATTGAGTCATCCTTATCCCCAGTTAAAGTATGAAGATAATCTCATGGAATATTAGAGGGTTGAATGCCCCCCATAAGCAGCATGTGTTGTATAATATTGTTAGAGATCATAAACCAGATGTAGTTCTTATTCAGGAAACTAAGATGTGTAAGGATAAAGTGGAAAGGATTAGAATATTCAAAAGTAATGGGGTAGTAGGAACTAGTTTGGAGGGTGCCTCAGGTGGAACAACTATCTTTTGGAACCATAATACTATTATAGGTAAGGAAATTGCTTCTGGGGTCAATAGGACCTCAGTCTTCCTTGAGCATATTAAGGATAACTTTGTATGGGTTATTACTAATGTCTATGCACCTAATTCTAAAGCTGGAAGAACTAAATTCTGGAGGAGCCTGGCTAAAGACAGATTAAGTTTTGTTGACAAAAGCTGGATGATCATGGGAGATTTCAATACTCCTTTAAAAGAGGATGAAAATATGGGAGGCCTCCCTTTGCAACTAGAGGGTAGACAAGATCTTATGTATTTTATTAATGATCAAGCTTTGATGGATGTGGATCTCCAAGGGATTAATTACATTTGGACCAATCGAAGAACTTGTTTTGATTTTATTTCTCCTAAATGGCTTTCTAAGTATAATTGTTCTTTGGCATCAATCATTAAGATTGGATCTAATCATTACCCTATTTCTTTCACTACCAATTCAACGTCTGCTAAGAGAAATTTTCCTTTTAGATTTGAAAAACAATGGTTATCCCACCTGTCGTTGGAAGTCTGTGTTGTTGAATGGTGGAATTTGGAGATTGAGGGAACGACCTTATTCATAGTTGCCAAAAAGCTTAACATTATAAAAGCTAAAGTCAAAATTTGGAACAAAGAGACTTTTGGAGATATCTTTAAAAGTAAAGATCAAATTAAGATTGATATAAAATATGTTCAAGAGAAAATCCAAGAGGAAGGGCTTTCTGAGGATTTGAGAAATGTTGAAAATGGGTTGCTGTCTAAATACCTTGATATTATCTCTAATGAAGAAACCTTTTGGAGACAAAGATCAAGAGCATTTTATTTGAAGGAAGGTACAAAAACACCCAGTTTTTCCACTTGACTGCTCTTAAGCATAGGGTGGCCAACATGATTTCCAGATTATCTTGCAATAGGGGGATTTTATTGGATGAAAATGAAATAAGAAAGGAAGCTATGGATTTTTTTAGCAATTTGTTGGGAGGGGTGGACGTATTGGATATCAGAAATCAAGACCTTCTTGCTCAAGCTATCCCTCCTATTCTAAATGAGGATGACAACAAAAATCTCTCTTGGATCCCTTCAAATCAGGAAATCAAAAAGGCAGTGTTTTCTTTTCATGGAGATAAGTCTCCTGGTCCAAATGGATTCCCAATGTTCTTTTTCCAGAAGTTTTGGCATATTGTGGAGAGTGATATTTGTAATGGAGTTAAAGAATTCTTTGGTTCAAGGAGGCTTCTAAAAGAACTCAATGCTACCTTTATCGTTCTTATTCCTAAGATCTTTGGAGATATCTTTAAAAGTAAAGATCAAGTTAAGATTGATATAAAATATGTTCAAGAGAAAATCCAAGAGGAAGGGCTTTCTGAGGATTTGAGAAATGTTGAAAATGGGTTGCTGTCTAAATACCTTGATATTATCTCTAATGAAGAAACCTTTTGGAGACAAAGATCAAGAGCATTTTATTTGAAGGAAGGTACAAAAACACCCAATTTTTCCACTTGACTACTCTTAAGCATAGGGTGGCCAACATGATTTCCAGATTATCTTGCAATAGGGGGATTTTATCGGATGAAAATGAAATAAGAAAGGAAGCTATGGATTTTTTTAGCAATTTGTTGGGAGGGGTGGATGTATTGGATATCAGAAATCAAGACCTTCTTGCTCAAGCTATCCCTCCTATTCTAAATGAGGATGACAACAAAAATCTCTCTTGGATCCCTTCAAATCAGGAAATCAAAAAGGCAGTGTTTTCTTTTCATGGAGATAAGTCTCCTGGTCCAAATGGATTCCCAATGTTCTTTTTCCAGAAGTTTTGGCATATTGTGGAGAGTGATATCTGTAATGGAGTTAAAGAATTCTTTGGTTCAAGGAGGCTTCTAAAAGAACAAAATGCTACCTTTATCGTTCTTATTCCTAAGATCTTTGGAGCTGATTCTCTTAATGCATTCAGACCTATCAGCCTTTGTAATTTTGTTTACAAGATTATATCTAAGGTTCTTACTTCTAGAATGTTGGATATTCTTCCTCGCATTATTGTGGCTCAATAGAATGGTTTTGTCCCTAGTAGACAAATTCTGGATTCTATTATTTCTGTTCATGAGAATATTCATTCTTTAAATGCTGCTAAAAAAAGGGCTTTTTTCTTAAGCTGGATATGTCTAAGGCATATGACAGAGTGAATTAGCAATTCCTTTTTAGAATTATAAAAGCTTTTGGGTTTGGGGAATAGGTGATTCAGCTTTTTTCTCAGTTAACTGGAGATTCTACCTCTGCAGTTATTATAAATGGATCCCCTTCCAGTTTCTTCAAAGGTTCTAGAGGCCTAAGACAGGGGGATCCCATCTCTCCTATCTTGTTTACTATTTTGGCTGAAAGTTTGGCTAGATGTATTATGAGAAATGTGGAAGAAGGGAAACTCAAAGGCCTTAAACCTTCATCTTCCAACATAACCTGTACTCATGAACATTTTGTTGATGATTCGATCACAATGGGAGAAGCTACCATTAGGGAAACGAGAAACATGAAGAGTGTTATGGATTCCTATGAAACTACTTCTGGTCAAAAAATAAATTGGGATAAGAGTCTTTGTTCTTCATCAATACCCTTGAGGATAGACAAAGAAGGATTGAAAGAATCATTGGTTGCAAAATTGGTGAGTTTCCTTCAACCTATTTGGGTCTCCCTCTATGTTTGAATCCTTCAGAGAATTTCTGGATGAAGATGGTTGATAGATTCAATACGAAGTTGGCTGGGTGGAAAGGAGCCTTCCTTAGCCAAGCGGGTAAGGTGACGTTTCTTAAAGCTACCCTTCAAATTTTGCCTATCTATGCCCTCAGTCTGTTTAAAATCCCCAGAAAGTTTGCGGAGGCAATTGAAAGAATTCAAAAAAAATTCTTATGGTCGGGAGTGGAAGATAAAAATAGAATCCCCCTTATTGCGTGGAATAATATTTGTACTCCTAAGGCGTATGGGGGTTTGGGATTAAGACATATTATAACTATGAATAATGCCTTGTTAGCTAAACAAATTTGGAGAATGAAAGGGGAGGAAAGAGAATGGAATTTAATTTGGAAAAAGAAATAATGTTACATGCAACCATCTGAGGAAGAATTTATGGAAAATACTTTTTTTGTTGAAGTATCTACAATTTGGAATGTAGTTCAAACGGCTAAAGATTGGGCAGCAACTGGAAGAATGCGGAAATTGGGGAATGGGAGAATTATTAGATTCTGGGAGGATAGATGGCTTATGGATAAACCGCTAGAGGAAATTCCTATCCTTAAGGAATGGAAAAACTAGTTCAAAAGTAGGTATGGAGGCTTTGTTAGAGACTACTAGAGAAATGGCAAGTGGATTGAGTTCAGCCAGCTTTGTTTGGGATTAAAATTTCTAGAGATTCTGCTTTCTTCTAAAAGTTCTATGGACAACGTTGAGGATTGTTTGATTTGGAGGGAAACTTTAGATGGGAAATATTTTGTGTCTTCAACAGTGTCTATCCACAACAAAGTTTTGGACGAGATCCCTTTGTGTGCTAAAGTGTGGATAAAGAAGTTGACGCCCAAAATTAATATCTTCTTTTGGATTTTTATCCAAAATAAGGTGTTAACTCTTGATAATCTCCATAAATGTGGATTTGTTTTTCCTAACAGGTGTTTTCTTTGTTGCAGGGAGGAGGAGTCTGCTTGTCATATCCTCTACCAGTGTAATTATAGTCAAGAAATCTGGAATATTATTTGTAGTAGGTGGAAGTTGAGCTAGGTTTTCCCGAACTCTTTGGAAGAGTTCTAGAAGCAATGGTATTGTCTTACTTCCAATTCTAAGAATGTTGAGCTTTGGAAACTTACTCTACCTAATGTTATATGGAACATCTGGAAGGAGCGTAACAATAGGATTTTCAAGGATAAAAGTGCTAACCCTTAAGTGGTGGTGGATAAAATCTATAGAGGGATTTTTGAATGTTTAAATGGAACTGATCATAGTTTAGCTGCTAAAGAAGACTTTAATGAAAGATGGAATTTATCCGATAACATAATCAATGTGGCTAAGGGTAGGGATGGTCTTGTCCGGTGCTTTCCTTCTCAGGGATGGATTAAGGCCAACTTTGATGGGGCGTCTAAGGGGAACCCGGGGAAAGCTGGTTATGGGGGCATTGTCAGGAATTTTACTGGAAGTTGCCTTGTGGCAGTTGTTGGATCCTTGGGTAATAAAACTAGTCATTATGCTGAAGCATCTGCGGCTTTGAACACTTTGATTATTGAAAAAGATCTTAATCATGATAATCTATGGTTGGATGGACATTCACCTAACATAATTAAATGAATTAAGGGAGAAATTGAGCCTTCATGGACTATAGAAAATATTATTTTCAAAGCTAGAGAAATAATTGCTAGCTTTAAATTTATTATCATAGAACATGCCTTTAGAGAAAAAAATGGGGTTGCGGATGGGTTAGTGAACCTAGGAATAAATTCCAAAGCTCAATGTATATGGAACGGGGAAGTTAATATGGATTTTAATATTAAAGAACTTATTAGAAACGACAGATTCATGGGGAAAGAGGGATCGCACGATTAATCATGAATGTTGTAATGAGTAATATTCAAATATTTAGAAAGGTAATGATGACACGTCAGAAGGGCAGAGTCCTAATCAAGAGTATTAATTTTCTGCACACTTTGTGGGTATGCATTTTCAAAAATTTGACTATCATTGGGAAGAAAGCTTTGATGTTGCAGAAGAAGAGAAATTGTAAATCGAATTCTAAAATGGGGGGGATCTAAGAAGAGAAGAACCTGATAATATTTCTACATGGAAGGAGATGCCTAAGGTTTGGGCAAAGTTGGAGAAAGGATTCATGATGAATTTCATGGAAAAGTTGGTCGACTATGATAAAGGCAGAGTTAACCTAGTGGTCACCAAAGTCACTGAAAACTGGATAAACGGCTCCTTCAAAATTCATGGTGTTAGGTTTAAGTTGGATGCGGATCTCATTGCGACGGTTACAGGTATGCCCCACTCCGGTCTTAACTTCTTTAGAGACCTGAAAGTGTCTAATAATGCAATTAAGCTTTTTCCACATAAAGAGAAGGAGAGAGAAAAAATAGGAAAAGCTATTGGGGGGGGTATTATGATGCTTCCAATATTAAGAAATTTTAGGGTTGTGTTCTTAATGCAATTATGGAATATATTACTATGGAGGGTCGTTTTACTAGGGTCCACACATAACATTTTGTGCTTTTAAATCATTTTAGACATGAGAAGAGGATTTCTCTGCCCTATTACCTTTTTAGGTCTCTATTGTGGTCTCTGAATAAGCATAGCCAAAACACTTCTTCGCTTGTGCTTCATAGCGGCCTTATTTTGCTCATTTATGAGCATTGCAAGATACTGGCTATCCAGAAAAACAAGAGATTGTCGGTGTCACTAGGGAAAGGAAAGAGGAAGATGGAGGAAGGTGGGCCTAGCAAGGATGAGGGTACACAAAACAAAAAAGGTAAAAAAAGCTACTATGGAGAAAATTCAAGAGGACAAGGGTAATCAAAAGAATACGAAGATTGATTCAGAGGACATTGGAAAAGATGGAAGTGAGATGGAGACCGACGAGTCTAAAGGAGAGGAGAGCTGGAAGGAATAGGAAGTGAGGGAAGAGGAAGGATGAGCTGAGGAAGTTTCTGATCAAAATAGTCTGACCTACAGTATGAGTATAGGAATTGTTAATAGCTAGATAATGGAGGAGCGGGGCAAGATTAATGATGAAAGGGAAATGGAAATTGAGCAGGAAAAGGACAAGGAAACTGAGCAGGAGAAGGACAAGGAGAATTCGAGCAGGTATCAGGATAAAGCTGGAGAGGGGATAATTCTAGATAAACTCAAAAACTAGTCTAAAGCTTGCATGGGTTTTCACAGGTGGGTTTATGAAGGAATCAAGAATCTGGAAAAAAACTGATAAGCAACAGGAAGAAAAAGGTAAGAAATCTGAAATAAACAAGGAACAATGGAAAAAAGGAATGGGGGAAACATTGGAGAAGATGGAAGCTCAGATTGGTAATCTAGAGGAAGGAAAAACAACTATGAAAAAATTTATGCTAATGATTCTGGATATCTTGACCTTTGTGACTAAGAATTTAGAGGAAATTACCAAGTTCCTTGATGGTTCTAGCACCACCAAACCTATTGTGGATCTAGATATTGATGAGGATGCTATCGAGGCAGGAACAGTGGAAAGTGCTCCTGGTGGTGCGGTGAAAAGAACAAGAGCAAGCATGAAAAAAGCTGATGCGACCTCTTCCAAGGATATCCCTAAGCTTAGGGATAATATTAAAGATTTTCAAGGGACTAGTGGAAATTTGGCTAATGTCCTAAAAAACATTAAGTAATTTTTCTTCTGTCTCTTTTATGTCATGGTTGGATGTGGCTGGTTTTGTTGGGCTTTTTTGCTGATTTTTGCCAATAACTGTGCTAGTTTTTTGGCAATTTGTCTTTTCTTGTTGCTTAATGCTATTATCTTTTAAGGATCTTTTGTAAAGGGTTTCAGGATCCCTTCAAAACCCACTTTTCCCATAATCAAAAACATATTCCAAGATTTCTTCTATGCAAAGTGAAGGAAACAACTCATGTATACATGCTTTATTCAATTTCCAGAAATCTACACATACTTGGATTTCTCTTATCTTTTTATTTTATATCACCATCAAACTTATCTATTATGAATCTTCTACTACTTTGATTATTGTAACTGCCAACTTTTTGTCTGACTCTATCTTCATCTATTTCTTCATATTAGGATTTAGGTTATATGGTCTTTTCCAATATGGTTTGGTATCCTCCTTAAATTGTATTTTCATGGTCCATGTAAGCAATTGACAATTTGAATGAAAACACGATTTAGTAGACTAATTAGGCAATCACAAAAACCCAAATCTATCGCACAAATCTCAATTGCAAATGAATAAAGAATGCATAAAAGAATTAACAATCAAATGAAATGAATTAAAGAAAATCAAACTTCATTGGTAATTTCATTCATCTACCCTCCATTGTCATTGTTTTTTAAAGAAAATCAAACTTCATTGCTAATTTCATGCATCTAGACTCCATTGTCCTTGTTTTTCTTGTGTTGAAGTATCGCTCTCAACATCGTACTTTAAGAAAACCTGCAAAATGGATGCACAAGAATACAAAGATGATGGTTCCTAATAATGAAGATTGAGATTGAATTTATAGATTTTGAGAATTGGTTTGACGGTTGAGATTGATTTAAAAACAAATTTGATCAATGATTGAGATTTGTTGAGAGAGATATGATTTAGAAGTAAGCGGAATTGATTTAGTAGTTGACTGATTTGAGGAATTGCTAAAAAGCTAACTATGAATGCAACTAAAGACTTAATTAGCAAATACATAATTAAAACAATTATTTAATTATGCATAAAAGTGATAAAACAAATATTTTATTTGCTTTTAGAAGAATTTGAATAGAAAAGGCGAGAGATTAAATGAGTTATAGAATTTGTTTAGTTATGGAAGAGAAAAATAAATATTTTATTTATTTTAAAAGGAATTTGATTAGAAAATGTAAGAGATTAAATCAATTAAAGAATTTATTTAATTATGGAATAGAAAAACAAATGAAATAAAGATTTTATTTATTATAAGAGGAAATCGATTTCAAAAAGTGAGAGATTAAATGAATTAAAGAATCTATTTAATTATGGAAGATAAAAACAAATGAAATGATGATTTTATTTATTTTAAGAGGAATTTGATTAGAAAAAGGTAGAGATTAAATGAATTAATGAATTAATTTAAGTATGGAAGAGAAAAACAAATGAAATAAATATTTTATTTATTCTTAGAGGAAGTTGATTAGAAAAACGAGAGATTAAACTAATTAAAGAATTCATTTAATTATGGAAGAGAAAAATAATAAAATAAAATAAATGATTTTATTTAATTTAATAGGAAATTGATTAGAAAAAGTTGTTGGTTGAACAAAAGCAAATGATTAAATCAATTAAAGAATTCATTTAATTATGGAAGACTTAATTAGCTAATTAAATAATTAAAATAATTATTTAATTATGAGAGAAAATATAGATAGATTTAATTAAATAATAAAGATTATTTAGTTTAAGTGATGTGAAAAGGAATTAATCAAATATTAATTTTTTTAAATTAATATTTAAACATTACTAAAATTAATGCTTATAGGCATGACAAAATTTTAGGTGTCTACAATCCATACTTCTTCCTCAATACCATTCATTTTTGTAAAAGTCTAGGGAAAAAACCCTGAATATTTTGTTAATGGCTCAATAATTGATGCGATAATTGGTTCTTCCCAATAGTCCCCTATTTTCCCCATCTTTAGACTATCTAATGTAGCTATATTTTCAACTTAATGGTTGATTGTAATTATGTTTATCAAAGTTTGGCTTGAGTTCTAGTTTCCATTATCCTTCTCCTATCTGAAATGAAGCTTGGGGTCTGCCTCCCCACATCATCTTTGTGAACTTTACAACATCCATTGTGTGTTGGTTGTGCATGTTTATCGAACCACTCTACTAGATTCCATACTCCTTGACTCTGGGGTGGTGGATTCGGCTCTAAGGATACATTCTATGGTACATTATTCAATATGATTTCTTTGATTTTTCTTAGTACCTTATGTATCTATTTGTTTTCATTCCAAAATGAAAAGTATGGATAAAGTCTTGCCGAACATCTTCCCATTCCCTAGTTTACACTTTTCCTTCCTCATTAATATACCATGTTTGACCATTGGTATTAATGTCCAATAGAATAATTGTATGACATAGAGCAAGTGATTGTATTCTCTATCTCTTCTCCGTGTAGTAGCACAAGTGTAGAGACTATGTTTCAGGGTTATTATTCACTAGTATTTGAGATGATGGGGTATTCTCCTTCTTTTTGTAGGTATTAGGCTTTAAGGAGAATTTTGAACATAGGATCTAGTCCAAGATACTGTTATTATGTGTGTTCTACCAACATGTAGCACCACAAAATAATGTGTCTTGTAGTGCTGTCATCCTCACCTTTTTTTCATTGAATGTTTTCTCCATTTTTGAAATATATTCACCAATATCTCCAACTCTACAAAATCTTGCTAACTTAATATGGTAGATACCTTGTTTGGTTTTTTGTGTGTCTAATACTGGTTCTTCTTTATTTGAGGTTGTAGGGGTATGGCTCCTAATCTGAATACTTAGTGGAATCCAAAGAGTGATTGTTGTGGTTTTGGTGTGGAGGTCTAAGATATATTGCATAAGTGTTGGGAAGTGTTATTTTGAAGAGGCGCAACATACAACCTATCTTCAATGCTTAGTGGGATACACTATTTGTTTATTATCGACAAAATATATATTTTTCGTCTCGGGATCTATTATATCGTTAGAGTCAACAACCCATCTTAATTTGAGTAGATTCTTGAATGTATTGAAAAGCTTCTTCATTTCTACCACTTTAAAATCTACATATTGTTTAATGCCCTTTACATTCACCTCAACAATGTTCTAAGTGCCTAATGTCTCCATTCTGAAATCATCAACTAGACTAATATTCATTGGTGTTTTAACAAGCTTCTATCTCCCTAACTTCTCCCATGCAATGGATAGAATAGAATGATATTTAGAACTGCACCCAAGTCCACCCTGACGTACTCCTCTTCTAATATATTGTTCCGAGGTATTTCCTACTTGTTGCTTGCTTCTTTCTTCTCTTCTTTTTTCTTTGGTGATTTATCTTTCACAATTCTCTTGCTTTTAGACCTTGAGGGGGATGGGTCATGGTTTGAAGGTCATGACTCCTCAAAACTTCTTTTTGTCCTCCTATTAATAAATGAAATTTCATTAGTTGCTATACTTAATGCTTGAATAATTTCCTCTTTCTTATTTCCTTCCTCCTTTAAATTATTTATACTTTTGTTAACTAACTTCCCCAAATACTCATTAGTTACAAAGAGGAATTTATCTAGAATTGTAGGAACTCCTTACACATGTCATCTAGTTTGATTGCGATATTCCTAAAGTCCATTTTAGGTTTAGGATTTTGTAGAAAGTTGTGGTAGGGTAGGAGCCTCTTCGCTACTAAATTCCCCTAACAACAATCTTCTTGATCTTCTATATCCTTCCAAATTATTCTCCAATTTTCTTAGTAACTATTCTTCTTTATTCCAACATGAATTTGTCCTTTTTAGGGTCTTCTCCTCTTTGTTTTTATTTATTTTCTCTCATTTCCCAGTAGCACCCACATTGGTGTGCTTAGTGCAGCAACAATATTGGTGTTGTCAAGTCTTGACTTCATCGCCATCTCCACTTTCCTTCTATGTCTTTACTCTCTTTCCAACTTCTATATTTATCTTCTTTCTATCTCATTGGGGTCAGCCTTTCTTTCTTTCTTCTCTATTTCCGTTTTCTCCTTAATCTCTCTTGAATTATTTTTCTCACCTTTTTCCATGGGGCTTTAAGATTTGGGATTGGATTACTCCTATTTTGGGTTGCTTGGTGGATATCCAGTTAGTTGTACTAATGGTCACATCCTTTCATAGGTCTCTCTAGACCTTTTCCCCATTTTTTTCCCCATCCCCTTTGTGCCTAACCCCCATCACAAGGTAGAGATCATGAAGAATTTTTTTTGTTCGATCATATCTCTTATTTCATTTTTTATTTATCTCCTGATCTGATAGCAGTTTTAGGATGTGAACATTTTCTCAACAAAACTTAACCAAGGTCTCAACAATGGAGCCAATGTTAGCAATAAATCTAAGGGATATAGATTGAAGTTCCATACCCAAATATTTTTTGATGATGAAGTATTCTATGCTAGATTCAATCCTATTGAGGCAACAAGGAAAGGTATTCTAGGTCCTACTTAGTTGTAAATTAGAATAAATTGTCACATACACATAATAGACCAAAAATCTTGCAATTATTTGCATTCATATATCAATATATTTCTGTTGCATTCCTTATATCTCATTTATATGTATATCTTATCTATATCTTCTATGTCTTCTATATGTCTCATCTATTCTGGTGAATAAATATTTCCTATCTACTTATATCTACAACAAGGGACATGACCCTTAGATGATATCCCTAAAGTACAACCTATCTTACAAAGCTTCTATTCTAGACCCTCATTTTCAATTCACTATTGCCTATCTTTGGTCTTGTGCCCATGTACTAATTTCTAGCCAACAACCATCGAAGAGCCCTCCCAATTAAATGAAAGCTCACCAAAGAACGATTAACAAAATCTTAAAGAATTCATTTTCCCCAATATAGTTAAAATATGAGAAGAATGATAAAAAATAACTCCTAATGTACGAGCGATGTGCACGACTCTACAAGTTCCACCTATGTTCAATTGAAGCTTATATTGCATAGATGTATTGAAAGCCTTAGGAAATGAAGGCAAATGTGTGATTTTTCATTTACCCCTTTGAAATGAGAGAGAAATTATGTAATCTTTCATATATCCCCTATGACCTTTCATCTCCTCTTGATGGAAAAGTTAGTGGGATCTTTCCATCCTCTTGGAATTAGACATAAACACAAAACATAAATATATAAAATGAATTTTCCACTGAACTCTTAGATGATTTTCTTGTTCTCTATCCTTTTGAGGCCATAAATTTTGCATATAGGCTTGAAACAACATTACATTTTTTAAACATTCGTATTTTTTTAAAAAAGAATCCAAATACTCAAACAAATGAATATTTAACTTCATAGTTTAAAAACTAGATCCATTTCATAAGTAGGAGATATTTTCCACAACAAGTCAAATTGTGATATTCCTATCACGATTCAATTGTGTAGTTTTTGAGTCAAACTCATTGACCCATGTTTCATGAGTAGTGGTTCACAAGAACCCATCTCTCATGAGAATGAATGGTCCACTTAGCACTCATTGTGTCTAGATGATGCTCACAGAGGTGAAGCAGTGGGCCTTCCTTGTAGGTCACCCATCTCAATACTACTCCAACTAGATGGTCACAGAGGTGACCTCCCAAGAAGGCTTAACGATTCACCTTTGTGAGCATCACAACCTTACTCTACATGATACACCTTAATTTTCTAGTCATTCTTTACGTCCTATTTTAATTTTAGTCTTATGTGACTATGATTGAAGGACCCTTAGCATTCCTACCACCTTGCTAACATTAAATTTCATGTAATTACCCATAGATACAAACAAATAACATAATAAAGGAAAGTTCTAAGAATTAAAAATAATTCTAAGAAACCATATTAATTAAAAATAATAAGTAATTTTTCATACACTACAAGATATTTCAAGAAAAAAACTTGTAATTATGCAACATCACCAAAAATATATTATTAAAAAAGACAATTAAAAATAATGAGAAGTTATTTTTTTCTAAAATGTCAATGTCTCCAATTCAATTTGCATCAACATAGATAATAATATTCACTTTCCTTCCCATAATAAATCCCTCATGGTAGCACATAAAATACTTTGAATTAATTACGTTAATTAGTTACCATCATCAAGATCTACTGCTTTGCATCTTCTTAGTCTTAAATCAAAATTCAAAATAGGGTGAAATTCTTGTTCTGAATAAGAGGTTACAGTGACATGATTTCCGTGGATATGAGCTCAGAAATAGGGTGCATACTTCTTATAATACCAATTATGGGTTTCTGGCTCAAATAGGAAATATATTAAGAGAGTTTCGTTCTCCCTAAATTTAGCTCCATTAAAACACAAACGACTTAGTGCAATCACCCTTGGGTTCCATTGTGTCATTTTGATTATTGTGTTCTTCACAGTTAGTGCAATCACCCTTCCTTCATCAGATATTTCAAGATAAGCTCTCTATGTAGTATGTATTCAGTTACTGAGAATTCTTATCATTGTATTCAGATATTTGTGATTGATAAACAGTATGTTATTTGTCTTTGGGTCAGTCTTGTGTTAGGTCAATTAGCAGCACCATGAATGAAGGATTAAGGTCTTATAATCTATTGAATGTCCTTTCCCAAGATTATTATATGCTTTCTTTAGATATACAATGTCATTTCTTGGCTAGACCAATTAGCGGGCCAATGAAGGAAGCATTGAAGGTCTTATAATGTTTGTGGATTACAGATTTAAAAATCATTTATATGGGCGTTGCATTTCAAGGTTACTGTGTTCTTCAAGGTTTCTTGACCGCCATTTTCCCTCTATGGGAAAATGGGATTCTTGTTCTGAAAAAGATATGAGATTGAATTATTTTGTTCTTCACAGTTGATGCAACCATCCTTCATCAGATATCTCAAGGTCAGCTATCTATGTATTCATTTACTTAGAATTCATATCATTGTATCGTCCATGAGCATAGGTGATTTGTGAGGGTATAGAATTAGAGAATGCAATTGTCAAATGGTTAGATTATTTTGCAAGAAAGATTATGTTATTTGCCTGTGGGTCAGTCCTGTGTTAGGTCCTTGGACTGTATAGATTTTCTTTCTTTTTTGAACTTTTTTCTTGGCTAGATCAATTAGCGGCACCATGAATGAAGGATTGAAGGTTTCATAATCTATTGGTTGTCCTTTTGCAAGATTGCTATATGTTTACTTTATTAGATATATTATGTCATATCTTGGTTAGACCAATCAGCAGGCCAATGAAAGAAGCATTGAATGTCTTTTAATCTTCATGGATTACAGATTTGAAAATCATTTATATGGGTATTGTATTTCAAAGTTATTGTGTACTTTTCTGAACATACAATGGTATGTCTTAGTTTCCATGAGTAAATTCTGGTTATATATTAGTTCTAGATTCTGCTACATTGGATTGAATTATAACATGACCAAGACTATCAATATTCCAAAAGCTTGTGCTCTCGATTCTCATGTTATGTCCAATTTTACGGCGTTTACATGGGTGAAAGATGCTATAAATCGTCAAACTCTATTAGGCCACAGAAGTATTTTTGTCCTTGTGATAGTAGATAACCTTCTTCTGCCTGCAACAATGACAGAGCGCCTCAGAATTGTAGGCAGTCTATATTTTTCTCAGTTAATTGTTGACTTGTTCTTGTTTAATTTCCAGTTACGTTAGAGGAGGTGTTGCTGGAAACAAATTTAAGGATTCCTTTGCGCTTAGCTGGACATAAAGATGATAGAGCATGACCAACAGGAAAGTGCTTAGCAGAGGCAATTGCAACAAAACCAGGAAATCCAAGATGTTGTCCTCTTACCTGATGAGGTGTTACTGTTGGTGCTACTGTCTTCTCAAAGATTCAGATGCAAAGACAAAGAATCTCTGCCATCTTCTTTCGAAGACAATCTCCATACACAACGGAAGGGAATTGAATATTTAGATAGAGCCCAAGGAGCTGCGGTAAGATGCCAGGCACCTGCACAAAATGTCCAATGGTCTGCAAAATCAATGGCCCTAGTTGACAACATTCATAACCCAGTTTTAACAGAGACCATGAAAGTGAATGCCGAGTTTATGAATTCCTCCCAGCCCATTGAATCACATCACATGGTATATGAGAAGTTCATTACAGATTAGGATATTTTTCTGTTTGCCAAAGGTATCAACTATAAACAAGGACTAAATGTTGCAACACAAGACCTCCGTTGCATCTTCAATGACACAATAGAAACTACTGTAACTCTATTTGCACTCTGCACAAGAGATCTTTAGGTGTGAGCATCCAGAAGAAGAACAAGTACTTCATCAGTTGCTTGGATACAAAATCACTCTGTCAATCCTTGGAAACCCTATTCCTTCTGTTGTTTATTATGACATCCCACCATCTTATGACAGACCTCTGCAGTATGCTCATGTTAGAACTGCAGAAAGCAAGATGAAACTATGTGCCTGCACCTTGGTGTTTATCTCTGGACTCCGGCCCCTTCTCGCAGCGGATCAACCTGGGTTCGCTCCAATGGACGCATACGCTGCCAGTTCAGTCGCCAAGTATCCAGCAGCAGCGTAAGATTTTATAATTCTTATTATTCCAAACATTATTCGTTTTCCATTTGCAGTGATAGATTGTGGCATTGCAGATCGCAGGGCCTGCAATATGTTAGGTTCAAGATGGTTCCGTGTGGGGTAAATTTACTGCATACGCATCCATGAGCTTCAGGAATGCTTACTCTTATCTCAGGAGGGCCTCTTCAAGTTGGTTTTGTTGACACTCAAGGTAAAACATACACCTGCCTTCTTTAAACACCTGCTTTATTTCCTTCCCCGAATCATTAAACACCTGCTTTATCAAATTAGGTCAAGCTTTCATCGATATTTTGCATCCTGGAGATGTCACCATATTTTCGAGGGGGACACTGCATTTTGAGCTTAATGTTGGAACTGAAGAAACTAATTATATCTCTGCTCTCAACAGTCAAAATCCTGGTGTTGTGGTAGGGAAAACACATTTATTTACTTGTCAATCTGCTAGATACTCCATTTTACTAGTATCCTAATCGTTTCTGTTGATCATGGCAGACAAGCAGCATGCCAATATTGAAGCTTCCATTGAAAAGTGTGGCAACAGCTTTCAACATCACCCAACAAGCTGTGAAGAAATTAGATTCAACGATATATGCCAGTGATTCCCACTCCCCCAAAATAAATGGCGTCCATTGGGAACCATATGCACCGACCCGACATAATGTGAGCAGATATCCATTGCCATGGGCTAAGACACAGGAAGCAGAGTTTTCACACTGTGCTTTCATGGCCAGGGAAAAGTTCCAATGGATGATGTATACCGATGTGGGTGAGTTTGTATTATCTGATTCTTGGTTGAATGAGCAGGTGGGTCCTGAGGACAAGGGCTTTCAGGAAGTAAAACCCAAAAGCAAGGATCTTACTTCAGGGGCTCTCTTGAACATGGTTATGAGTCTAAGTTCACCAGGAACAGCCTTCAAGAATTTCCGAATCTCATATCGGGCAACTTTCCTTCAAGTGTAGGAATTTTGGGCCATCAAGGCTTACCGAACACCCTGAGAGAGAGGCAGGAGAAAAGGTTCAAGTCCATACTTTTGTTGGAAGCAAGTGCTTCAGAACACTTGAAGCACTTGCAGTTAGTTGTTGATCTGATTTTGGTTAATTTGTAGTTACGTTAGAGGAGGTGATGTTGGAAACAAATTTAAGATTCTTTGTGTTTAACTGGAGGTTTGCAAGAAGGATTTGGAAGAAAGACAATAGAGTACAACCTACAGGCATGTGCTTCACAGAGGAATCATTTTCCAACCACTTAATCTGACTGTGCTGCACAGCCATGGATTTTTATTCATCCAAGATGTTGTCCTCTTACTTGATGAAGTGTTACTATCGGTCCCACTGTTTTTTCCGAGATTCAGATTTAGAGACAAAGAATCTGTGCAATGGTTCTTTCTCAAACAATTTCTATACACAACTGAAGTATATAGCCCAATTTTCCCACTTCCTTTTCAAAGCATTTTTGCCTTTGTATTGTTTGTATTTTTGATTTTTTGTTTATTCGCTTCTTTGGGTTTGTTCTTGGTTTCTGATGTGATTCCTAAAGTCTCCAACTAGAAATTTATTTATGTTTTTTGCAAGTTTAAAACCCTGTCAATGTTTTTTTCGTAGTTCCTGCTATTCTTGTTTTTCTTTTCTTTTCTTCGTTTTTCAGCTTGTCGAGCAGCCTATCTTTCAATATGTCTAGCTTTTATCGCTTTTTTGTGCTCTTGGAACCTTTTATTTAGTTTTTGCACTCTTTTTAAGCATTTCTGCTAGTCTTCTAGCTCGAATGCCTTTTCGAGGTTCTTAACTTCCTTTGGAGTAGTTGCGGATTCCAATTTTTGTAATCTCTGTTCTTTCGTCTTTTGTCTTTCTTGTTTTTGTTGTCTCCTTTCCTCTTTGATTTTTCGAAATTCTGAGAGTTTGCTTCTTGTTTGGAATTTCAATTTGCTTCAGTTTGTATAAAAATTGTTTGAGAAAAAACATTGCAGAGATTCTTTGTCTTCAAATCTGAATTTTGGAGAAGGCGGTGGGACCAATAGTGACACTTCACCAGGCAAGAGGACAACATCTTGGATGAATTAAAATCCATGGCTTTGCTTCATAGTCAGATTCAGGGATTGGAAATGATTCCTATGTGAAGCACTTGCTTGTATGTTGTACTCTATCATCTTTCTTCCAAATCCTTCTTGCAGACCTCTAGGTAAGCGCAAAGGAATCCTTAAATTTATGTCTGATAACAACTCCTCTAAAGTAACTCTAACTTAACCAATGTCAAGTGAACAACTAATTAAGAAAAATTAGAATAGGGAATGCCTAAAATTCTCAGCTGCTGTCATCTATTGCAAGCACAAGAAGGTTATCCATTATGGCTACATATTACAAGGACAGAAATACTTCTGTGGCAGTACCAGCGTTTGAGGATCCATATCATCTTTGACTAATACTTCTATGGCAAGTTTCCTTCAAGTGTAGGAATTTTGGGCCATCAGGGCTTACTGAACACCCTGACAGAGGGGTAACCCGAAGGTACAATCCAGAGAGAGGTAGGAGAAAAGGTTCAACTCCATAGTTTTGTTGGAAGCTGCCTCTACTTCATTGTTTAATGTAATACACCGTTTCCAGCTGAAGAAGGGATACAGGACATTGTATGTGCAGTCCTCCATGGCAATGATAAATCATTATAAATATTAGGCATGGATTGAGTTTAAGGTCATGTTTAGGAGTCGAGTATCTGCCTATGTTATGGATTGGAGTGAGTCTAAATATTCTGCTTCTCAGGACAGAACACCTGGCCTTAGCAATAAGGCCATTCAGCCAGATGATTGGGAACATAGATTTTGTGAGGTGATAGATACTGCATTGAAAGATTTTGCAATCAGGGTGTTTTGAATCTTTTGATTGAGTAATTAGCGAACTTCCAAATTAGAATGGCAGTTATAAATCTAATGTTTAATGCTCATATACCTCAAATTCTGTTTACTTGTATATAATAACAAATCGGTATTTTAGGGGTGATTCATTGCCCCAGGTTTAAACTTGACAATTTGAACTTAATGCCAAAGGCAAAGAGGGTAGATCAATCTGTTACAGCATAAGCCGTATTTGAAATCATAAATTAAGTAAAAGAGCATAACTGTACCATGATATGTTTCACCAAGACAAGTCTTATTTGAAAGCATTTGGTGAAAATAAAAGTGTTAAATTTTTTATGGTTATAATCTCAAGACTAAAAGTTTTCCTTACTGTTCACCCCAGATTTCCTTTCTGCATTTCCTTCAAGTTCCTTCCTGAATAAGTCATTGTAGATGTTGAACTTGAATGAGTCGTTGTAGATGTTGCTTGCTTGCTACACTTATGCATATAGTTAACTTCTGATAGACACAACCTTATTGATAGGGTTTATAATCAAGCTAACTCAAAATTTAATTCACAATTTTTGTAATTTTCTTTTTAAAATTGATTAATTTTGATTAACGAATAAATTTGGAGATTAACTGGTTCCAGGCTTCCAGCTGGTCAGGCCACAAATGAGAATCCTCACCTCAAGAATCAACATAACCAATCCATCGGAGTACTCCATGTGCCCAAATAGTTCGTAGACATACCAAATTGAGATGATTGGATTTTGTAGCTTGTGGTGTTTATGTCACATATTGGTGATAATGTTTTCAAAAGCAAATCCAAAAGAGCGTAGACATTCAACATTGTGGCTGCTTTAGGTAAGTTTACGGTTTGGACACCATGACTGACAATTGTTTAAAGTTCAACCAAGATACTGAGCATTATAGTAAGTCAAATATTTCAAACTTTAGAAGGAATTATTAGAAGGTTTAATATCATGGGATTGAAATTGTCTGTATGCTTGGATTGTGCTGGTTACTTTAGTTCCATATCACCTTGATGATTTGCATGGGGATGTTCTATTCAGCCAGAGTACTTATGTATCAATGCATTAAGCCTGTGAACAACATTCACTTCAAGATGGAAGCCACCTTTCAAGTTGATATGCATCATCAAATACTCTGTAAAGGAGCAGAGATTGCTCTGTTCAAATCGAACAAGAAGGATGATTAGAAATGGAAGATCAATCCCATCTCAAAGCTCCCGTGAAATTATTCTTCAGCCTTCTTTAATTAAATACTTGATTTTATGTCACTTCAATGCAATTTTATTTGACTTTACCCAGAAATTCAGATTCATCGAGTCTCTCACATTCATAACTATTATGTTTGTATCGAGTACATAATGGAGACCTTATATTTACATGGTGTTATGCTTACATATATGTTTGAGGCCACAATGCCCTATGAATGGTAAATTTATGATTATGCCAAACCCAAATTAATCGAGCCTCATTTGTTTAAAAATATAAATCTTTTTCTGAAACCCTGATCGATTGAATCTCTATGAATGTGATTATTCTCCAAAATTGTGAGGTCACAATGGTCCAATAATGGAGACATCAAAATCATATTGGTTGAGCTCACAATGATCTGGGTATAAAAGCAGAGAACATATTCTAGAAATGAGGCTGGTTTTGTGTCAATTCTTTTTATATTTGATGTTTTCCAATGTTATGTTTTCAAAGCAGAGAACATATTCTAGAAATGAGGCTGGTTTTGTGTCAATTCTTTTTATATTTGATGTTTTCCAATGTTATGTTTTCATTTATACTGACAGAATCTCTGTTATCATTGAGTCATTGTAATTTGTGATGTGAGTGCAAGTGCTAGTTAAACTAACTCTAAATTTAGTTGAAATTTTAGGGTTTTGGTTGCATCATTAAAGTTGTCTCAGTTTTATTCTTATATTTGCAATCTTGTGAGTTTACATTGTGAAGTTGAACTTTTCCATTATTTAATTATTTTTTAATGAAAGTGTCATAAAAGATGCATCAAGTCATAAATATATACAAAATAATAATGATTGAATTCAAAATGAGATAATAATATTATTCATTTATTTAAACAATTGTTTTATTATTTAGATCATGAATAGAGTCTTTATTTTTTAAAGACAAAAAGCCTAATATTATATTTCTTTACACATTTTATATTTTATTTACTTTTCTTGTTTAAAAATGTGTCAAATTGTCATTTTTACAATTTCGAGCATTAATATAATCTTGTGTCTATATATTATGCCCAAAATCAAGCCTTGTTACCTAACACCTCGTCATTCCCATTATTGTTTGTTTCTTCATCTTGAATGTGTGCCATAGTTTTGTCCTCTAGGAAAAGATAGCACATGGTGGTGTCCCCAAAATTCAAATTTTCCTTTTCTTGCTCAACTACCCCCTTTTCATAAAACCCTAACCCTAGCTCCACTCCATTTACAAAAGAAGATCCTAAAGGAAACAAAGGTCATTAGAAAGCCACATCAAGCAGAACCAAGTATTCACATACCACCTAGAGCATCATGAGCATCTAGGAGCTATTGGACTTCTTTTCAATTTTTCTTAGGACACCTTTATTGCTACACACACCCCATCTCTTCTTAGCCACTTAGGATCAAACACACCTAAACATTTCCAATCTCTACTATTAACTTGACCGAATGATTTGACTTGGGTA
Source organism: Cryptomeria japonica (assembly GCF_030272615.1). Lineage (NCBI taxonomy): Eukaryota > Viridiplantae > Streptophyta > Pinopsida > Cupressales > Cupressaceae > Cryptomeria > Cryptomeria japonica. Next base: position 591,759,654 of record NC_081411.1, on the reverse strand, counting down.
GGTATCTCAAACAACCATTAGGTGTCCAATTTCTTACGAGTTACAATTTACCGGTTGGCTTCGGTAGTTTGACTGGAAATGACCTCTTTGAGTAGGAAATTAGTGTGTTATAGGAGACACAATTGTGAAAGAGAGATTAGACTTGAGCCAAATTAGACATGGTCATGTGTTCGGGTTTGTGACAAGTCTATAATAGAAAATTAAATTATACATCTTTTCCCCATTCTCATTTCATGCTTCCTTCTAAAATGGGAATTACTCAAACTCAACTTTGTAATCTTTTAATGTTTGAAATATGTGATTATATGTTATTTGAATTTTTATTGTAGTCACCAGTTTTGATTTTAAATAAATAAGACAATTATATTGTGCTTAAATAAGGAAACATTGTTACACTCTAGTAAACATATATTTTTATATTATTTTTTAGTGAACCCAATATTCTTAACAAAAATAATAACCTTTTCCTTACCAAAAAATGACACATGAACCTTTTATTGTTCTTCCCTTTCTCTCTTGCATTTAGGGATAGGGCTAAATCGAGGGTGCTTTTCTTCAAAAAATCAAAACCATCCAATCATTCTACCTTTTATTTTATTTTTCCATGTGTCAAGTTTAAAATTTATTGTTTTATCTTCCATTTTTCTTTCTATTCAAACACATCTAACCCTCCTACACAATAATTTCTTAAATATGCTTTCCTTGTTTAGAAACTATTTTAGGTGTTATTCATCAAATTTTGATATTTTAATATATCTTACCTCATACGGATGCCTCCACTTCGTCCTGGTTGCTAGGATTGGATCAAGTTACTTCCCTTTAGTGCAACGCATTGCCTTCCCTTCCTATTCATTACTCTTTCTCTCCTTCCATTATGACTTCTCTTGATCCATAAACTTCTAGTTTTACCTCAATTTTAGTCATCTTATAAAACTATAAATAGAGTAAAATATTAGAACAAATGAAATCTACTAATAGAGTAATTATTCTTTGTTTTCATTCGGAACTACATAACTAGAGGTAGGAGAATTTACAATATCCCCAACAGTACGTCTGCATCATCCTTAATACTTGTGAACCTAAGAAAACACTCATCACAATAAAGATTGCATTTTAGATTCCTTAGTATGTGAATTCTATTCACTCACTAGGTATGTGATGCGTATTGAAGCTAGTCACTTTATGTGAATGGTGTAGGTAGAAGCTAGACCCTATGAATGTGTGATGTATGCTAGAGCTAGTCACTATGTATATGTGATGTAAGCTAGAGCTAGATGATGTGCTTGTGATGTGTTCAAGTGAGTCACCATGTGGTAATGAGAAGTGTGCTCGAATCACTCTTTATGAAATTAGAAATTTTGGAAGAGTATGACCCCGATGTAATTGAGTATGTATGTATACTATTTGAATGGAATTAGATATTGATTAATTATTGTTGGGCTAATTTTTAATAAACAGTCATGGTTTAAAGAGAGATCAGAGATCTCATATTAGAGGAGAGAATGAACTCCCTCTAAACTTCGGGGATGAACTATGAAGCCTCTGACTTCCTTCGAATGGATACATTAGCAAGGTCATTGGGAATAAACCCTGGAGGCTTAACTATAGGCCTGATGGGGAACCTATTCTCAAGAGCTTACCACATTTGAGCACAAGCATAAGTGGCGGTGTAGAACTGGCACCACTAAGGCAATTGAAAAAACTAAGTAGTTGATATTTCTAAGTTAGATTGAGAAGCTTGTTTAATTAAGTTGGTACTTATGAATGTAAAAAAAAAAATTGTAGTGTCCAAGGGGTGAATATTACAATATTTTCTGCAACAAGTCAAATTATGATATAGCTATCACGAAATCATCTGTGTAGTTTTTTAGTCAAACTCACTGACCCATGTTTCATGAGTAGTAGTTCACAAGAACCCATCTCTCACGAGAATGAATGGTCCACTTAGCACTCATTGCATCTAGGTGATGATAAAAAAAGGTGAAGCATTGGGTCTTCTCAAGATGTCACCCATCCCAATACTACTCCAATTCAAGCATGCTTAACCATGGAGTTTCCTCAAAGATTAAACCCACTTATTTTGCAACCCATTTTGCAAAAACTTCAACAAGTGTTGTGCATTATGAATCATTCATTTTAGAGCCCCTTTAACTAATCAATTGATAATTAGACGATATTTTCCACAACAAGTCAAATTATGATATTGCTATTAGGATTCAGTTGTGTAGTTTTCGAGTTAAACTCATTGACCCATGCTTCACGAGTAGTGATTCACAAGAACCCATATCTCATGAGAATGAATGGTCCACTTAGCAGTCATTGCGACTAGGTGAAGCAATGGGCCTTCCCGAGAGGTCTCCCATCTAGTACTACTCCAACTAGATGGTCTGAGAGGTGACCTCTCGAGAAGGATCAATGCTTCACTTTTGTGAGCATCACAACCTTACTCTACATGCCACACCTTGTTTTCCTAGTCATTCTTTACATCCAATTCCAATTTTAGTCTTATGTGTCTTACTTGAATATTTTACATCCCAACCCTTAGTACTTAAGACTTCTCTTGCTAACATTAAATTTCATGTAATTACCCATAGATACAAATGAATGACTATGGTTGAAGTACCCTTAGCATTCCTACCACCTTACCTAGTAGTTCTTCTAGTCTATAAGAAATGCAAAATAACATAATAAAGGAAAGATCTAAGAAGCCATGTTAATTAAAAATAATAAGTAATTTTGCATAAACTACAATAAATTTCCAAAAAAAAAAATTGTAATGATGCAACATCACCAAAATATATTATTAAAAAAGACAATTAAAAAATAATGAGAAATTATTTTGTTCTAAAATGTCAATGTCTCCAACCCAATTTACATCAACAAAGATAAGAATATTGACTTTTCTTCCCATAATAAATCCCTCGTGGTAGCACATAAACTACTTTCAATTGTGACGTGTAAATATATAAATACCTTCTTTTTTGTAATCTAAAGTTTTTTTCTTAGATTAGAAATATACATTCTCAAGGCTCCACTACATGAGGTAATAATTGGTCTATCACAGTTCATAATATACATTGAGCTCCCATAGTATTATACATCCCTAGAGTTCTCTTCAAGGGTGTTCTTTAATAATTATTGTAAATGTTTCCAACTTTCAACACTTGTTACATTTTTTATGTATAATTTCAGTGAAAAAAACTAACCTTCTTTGTGACTATTAGTGCATTTATATATAAATAAGAAAAATGAGAAAACATTCTTACATAAATACAAAAGATTAGAGGATAATGATGGTTTAAAATATTTTTTTGCAATGTAATATCAAAAATTGTATATCAAGATACAATTTAATGTTATATTTAGGCTCATTTTGCCTTAGCATTTGCCCTTTTCCTTCTCAAAGTGCTTAGTTTGTGTTTTTTTTTGTATTTTATAAATCAAATTTTATTTCACCTTTGCATTACCCTTGCGTTTTTCTAATATCCCTCTATTTTTGAGCCAATGCACAAACATTTGTACAATGCACTAGCGTCGTAAAATAGTTTCCACTTTCATATTCCCCTTAATATCCTTCTATTTTTAAGTTGTTTGATAGTAGAATCTTCTTAAGTTCTCCTTTACATTTCGGAATGCTCTCTCTTGATTATGAATACATAACCAAAATTTGACTTCGCTATCTCAAAGTTTTATTACAATCGTTAGGAAAGCAAGACAACCGTTTGCACTACCATTCAAATGTTTTATTACCATCATTTTAAGTGCAACAAGAAACGCTTTATATTAATTCTTTTCTTTCGTTAGAGATCTACTGCTTTGCATCCTTTTAGTCTTAAATCTATTTGTTGACCACCATTTTCCCGTACAAGGAGATTGAATTCTTGTTGTGAAGAAGAGGTTACAGTGACATGGATTCCATGGATATGAGCTCAGAAATCCTCACAAGAATTGGGTGCATACTTCTTATGTTACCACTTATGGGTTTCTGGCTCAAATAGGAAATATATTAACAGAGTTTCGTTCTCCCTAAATTTAGCTCCATTAAAACACAAACGACTTGGGTTCCACTGTGTCATTTTGATTATTGTGTTCTTCACAGTTGGTGCAATCACCCTTCCTTCATCAGATATTTCAAGGTAAGCTCTCTATGTAGTATGTATTCAGTTACTGAGAATTCTTCATTGTAATCAGATATTTGTGAGGTGATTGATAAACAGTATGTTATTTGTCTTTGGGTCAGTCTTGTGTTAGGTCAATTAGCAGCATCATCAATGAAGGATTAAGGTCTTAAAATCTATTGAATGTCCTTTCCCAAGATTATTATATGTTTTCTTTAGATATACAATGTCATTTCTTGGCTAGACCAATTAGCAGGCCAATGGAGGAAGCATTGAAGGTCTTATAATGTTTATGGATTACAGATTTAAAAATCATTTATATGGGCGTTGCATTTCAAGGTTACTGTGCTCTTCAAGGTTTCTTGACCGCCATTTTCCCATAAAGGGAGATTGAATTCTTGTTCTGAAAAAGATATGAGCTCAGAAACACAAGCGACTCGGGTTCCATTATATCGTTTTGATTATTTTATTCTTCACAGTTGGTGCAACCATCCTTCATCAGATATCTCAAGGTCAGCTATGTATTCATTTACTTAGAATTCATATCATTGTATCGTCCATGAGCATAGGTGATTTGTGAGGGTATAGAATTAGAGAATGCAATTGTCAAATGGTTAGATTATTTTGCAAGAAAGATTATGTTATTTGCCTGTGGGTCAGTCCTGTGTTAGGTTCTTGGACTGTATAGATTTTCTTTCTTTTTTGAAGTTATTACTTGGCTAGATCAATTAGCGGCACCATGAATGAAGAATTGAAGGTTTCATAATCTATTGGTTGTCCTTTTGCAAGATTGCTATATGTTTATTTTATTAGATATATTATGTCACATCTTGGTTAGACCAATCAGCAGGCCAATGAAAGAAGCATTGAATGTCTTTTAATGTTTATGGATTACAGATTTGAATATCATTTATATGGGTATTGTATTTCAAAGTTATTGTGTACTTTTCTGAACATACAATGCTATGTCTTAGTTTCCATGAGTAAATTCTGGTTATATATTAGTTCAAGATTCTGCTATATTGGATTGAATTATAACATGACCAAGACTATCAAGATTCCAAAAGCTTGTGCTCTCGATTTTCATGTTAGGTCCAATTTTTACGACGTTTACATGGGTGAAAGATGCTATAAATCCTCAAACTCTATTAGGCCACAGAAGTATTTTTGTCCTTGTGATAATAGATAACCTTCTTCTGCCTGCAACAGATGACAGAGCGCCTCAGAATTAAGGATTCCTTTGCGCTTAGCTGGACATAAAGATGATAGAGTATCACCATCAGGAAAGTGCTTAACAGAGGCAAGTGCAACAAAACCAGGAAATCCAAGATGTTGTCCTCTTACCTGATGAGGTGTTACTGTCTTCTCAGAGATTCAGATGCAAAGACAAAGAATCTCTGCCATCTTCTTTCGAAGACAATCTCCATACACAACGGAAGGGAATTGAATATTTAGATAGAGCCCAAGGAGCTGCGGTAAGATGCCAGGCACCTGCACAAAATGTCCAATGGTCTGCAAAATCAATGACCCTAGTTGACAACATTCATAACCCAGTTTTAACTTTTAACAGAGACCATGAAAGTGAATGCCGAGTTTATGAATTCCTCCCAGCCCATTGAATCACATCACATGGTATATGAGAAGTTCATTACAGAAAAGGATATTTTTCTGTTTGCCAAAGGTATCAACTATAAACAAGGACTAAATGTTGCAACACAAGACCTCCGTTGCATCTTCAATGGCACAATAGAAACTACTGTAACTCTATTTGCACTCTGCACAAGAGATCTTTAGGTGTGAGCATCCAGAAGAAGAACAAGTACTTCATCAGTTGCTTGGATACAAAATCACTCCGTCAATCCTTGGAAACCCTATTCCTTCAGTTGTTTATTATGACATCCCACCATCTTATCACAGACCTCTGCAGTATGCTCATGTTAGAACTGCAGAAAGCAAGATGAAACTATGTGCCTGCACCTTGGTGTTTATCTCTGGACTCCGGCCCCTTCTCGCAGCGGATCAACCTGGGTTCGCTTCAATGGACGCATATGCTGCCAGTTCAGTCGCCAAGTATACAGCAGCAGCGTAAGATTTAATTATTCTTATTATTCTTATTATTCCAAACATTATTCATTTTCCATTTGCAGTGATAGATTGTGGCATTGCAGATCGCAGGGCCTGCAATATGTTAGGTTCAAGATGGTTCCGTGTGGGGTAAATTTACTGCATACGCATCCATGAGATTCAGAAATGCTTACTCTTATCTCAGGAGGGCCTCTTCAAGTTGGTTTTGTTGACACTCAAGGTAAAACATACACCTGCCTTCTTTAAACACCTGCTTTACTTCCTTACCCGAATCATTAAACACCTGCTTTATTAAATTAGGTCAAGCTTTCATCGATATTTTGCATTCTGGAGATATGACCATATTTTCGAGGGGGACACTGGATTTTGAGCTTAATGTTGGAATTGAAGAAGCTAATTATATCTCTGCTCTCAACAGTCAAAATCCTGGTGTTGTGGTAGGGAAAACACATTTATTTACTTGTCAATCTGCTAGATACTCCATTTTACTAGTATCGTAATCGTTTACTGTTGATCATGGCAGACAAGCAGCGTGTCAATATTGAAGCTTCCATTGAGAAGTGTGTCAACAGCTTTCAACATCACCCAACAAGCTGTAAAGAAATTAGATTCAACGATATATGCCAGTGCAATGGGACTGAAAAAAACATCCAAAAGCGGTTGTGTTCCAGGAAGAGATATTACTGAAGAATTTTTAATTATATGTTGATTCCCACTCCCCCACAATAAATGGCGTCCATTGGGAACCATATGCCCCGACCCGGCATAATGTGAGCAGATATCCATTGCCAATGGCTAAGACACAGGAAGCAGAGTTTTCACACTGTTCTTTCATGGCCAGGGAAAAGTTCCAATAGATGTTGTATACCGATGTGGGTGAGTTTGTATTCTCTGATTCTTGGTTGAATGAGCAGGTGGGTCCAGAGGACAAGGGCTTTCAGGAAGTAAAACCCAACTGCAGGGATCTTACTTCAGTGGCTCTCTTGAAAAATGGTTATGAGTCTAAGTTCACAGAGGAACAGCCGTCAAGAATTTCCGAATCTCATATCAGGCAACTTTCCTTCAAGTGTAGGAATTTTGGGCCATCAAGGCATACCGAACACCCTGAGAGGGAGGCAGGAGAAAAGGTTCAAGAGAGGCAGAAGAAAAAGTTGCAGTTAGTTGTTGATCTGATCTTGGTTATTTTGCAGTTACGTTAGAGGAGGTGATATTGGAAACAAATTTAAGATTCCTTTGTGCTTAACTGGAGGTTTGCAAGAAGGATTTTGAAGAAAGACAATAGAGTACAACCTAAAGGCATGTGCTTCGGAGAGGAATCATTTTCCAACCACTGAATCTGACTGTGCTGTACAGCCATGGATTTTTATTCATCCAAGATGTTGTCCTCTTACTTGATGAAGTGTTACTATCGGTCCCACTGTTTTTTCCAAGATTCAGATTTGGAGAGAAAGAATCTCTCCAATGGTTCTTTCTCAAACAATTTCTATACACAACCGAAGGAAACTGAATATTTAGATACAGCCCAATTTTCCCACTTCCTTTTCAAAGTGTTTTTGCCTTTTTATTTTTTGTATTTTTTATTTTTTGTTTATTCGCTTCTTTGGATTTGTTCTTGGTTTCTCATGCGATTCCTATCTTTTTCTTTTTATTATCAAATCCAAAATCCAATTTTAATTTCAACTCATCCCATCCCTTCTTATCACCTTGAGAATTTTTCTTAGCATCTTATTTCAAAATTTTTGTTTTTCAGCTTGTCAAGCAGCCTATCTTTTAATCTGCCTAGCTTTTATCGCTTTTTTGTGCTCTTGGAACCTTTTCTTTAGTTTTTGCACTCTTTCTAAGTGTTTCTGCTAATCTTCTAGCTCAAATGCCTTTTCCAGGTTCTTAACTTCCTTTGGAGTAGTTGCGGATTCCAATTTTTATAATCTCTATTTTATGATCTTTTGTCTTTCTTGTTTTCGTCGTCTCCTTTCCTCTTTGATTTTTTGAAATTCTGAGAGTTTACTTCTTCTTTGGATATTCAATTCCCTTCAGTTTGTATAAAAATTGTTTGAGAAAAAACATTGCAGAGATTCTTTGTCTTCAAATCTAAATTTTGGAGAAGGTGGTGGGACCAATAGTGACACTTCACTAGGTAAGAGGACAACATCTTGGATGAATAAAAATCCATGGCTTTGCTTCATAGTCAGATTCAGGGATTGGAAATGACTCCTCTGTGAAGCACTTGCTTGTAGGTTGTACTCTATCATCTTTCTTCCAAATCCTTCTTGCAGACCTCTAGGTAAGCGCAAAGGAATCCTTAAATTTCTGTCTGATAACAACTCTAACGTAACTCTAACTTAACCAATGACAAGTGAACAACTAACTCAGAAAAATTAAAATAGGGAATGCCTAAAATTCTCAGCTGCTGTCATCTATTGCAAGCACAAGAAGGTTATCCATTATGGCTACATATTACAAGGACAGAAATACTTCTGTGGCAGTACCAGCGTTTGAGGATCCATATCATCTTTGACTAATACTTCTGTGGCAAGTTTCCTTCAAGTGTAGGAATTTTGGGCCATCAGGGCTCACTGAACACCTTGACAGAGGGGTAACCCAAAGGTACACTGTAGAGAGAGGCAGGAGAAAAGGTTCAACTCCATAGTTTTGTCGGAAGCTGCCTCTACTTCATTGTTTAATGTAATACACCGTTTCCAGCTGAAGAAGGGATACAGGACATTGTATGTGCAGTCCTCCATGGCAATGATAAATCATTATACATATTAAGCATTGATTGAGTTTAAGGTCAAGTTTAGGAGGCGAGTAACTGCCTATGTTGTGGATTGGAGTGAGTCTAAATATTCTGCTTCTCAGGACAGAACACCTGGCCTTAGCAATAAGGCCATTCAGCCAGATGATTGGGAACATAGATTTTGTGAGGTGATAGATACTGCATTGAAAGATTTTGCAATCAGGGTGTTTTCATTGAGTAATGAGCCAACTTCCAAACTAGAATGGCAATTATAAATCTAATGTTTAATGCTCATATACCTCAAATTCTGTTTACTTGTATCTAATAAAAAATCGGTATTTGAGGGGTGATTCATTGCCCCAGGTTTAAACTTGACAATTTGAACTTAATGCCAAAGGCAAACAGGGTAGATCAATCTGTTACAGCATAAGCCGTATTTGAAATCATAAAATAATTTAAAAGAGCATAATTGTACCATGATATGTTTCACCGGGACAAGTCCTCTTTGAAAGCATTTGGTGAAAATAAAAGTGTTAAATTTGTTATGGTTATAATCTCAAGACTAAAAGTTTTCCTTACTGAATTTCCTTCAAGTTCCTTCCTGAATAAGTCGTTGTAGATGTTGAACTTGAATAAGTCGTTGTAAATGTTCCTTGCTTGCTACACTTATGCATATAGTTAACTTTTGATAGACACAACCTTATTGATAGGGTTTATAATCAAGCTAACTCAAAATTTAGTTGGAATTTCAAGGTGTTGGTTGTTGCATCATCTAATTAACGAATAAATTTGGAGATAGGAAAAAATGGGCGACGCTGGACCTTTGAGAAACCAGGGCTGGACCCCCCACCAGGGCTGGACCCCCCACGGGCTTCGACCTCTGAGAAACCAGGGTACTTCTCGCGGAATAGGACCTCTAAGAAATCAGGGTTGGTCCACTCGTGGACTCATTCCCCTCTAGCAACACCATAGATCGGGGTATCGAAATCGACCGCGGTCTCAGAGCCCGGCCAACCACTATCATAGGTTTCCTCAGCAAAATGCCATTGAGGAGTACCAGAACCTAGACTCTTGGGCAAAAAAGGTTGCAACAGGATCAAACTGTATTCCTATTGCAACGCATTAGAAGAGATTTATTTCTTCTAATCAATCTCTGTATTCCAAGAAGTAGCCTAGGCGACAAAGACAACAAAACTACCCCCCTTCAACAACAGGATGGCCTTTCAAGGTTTGGAGCACATTAGGTCCGCCTAACAGAGGTCTGCGAGTCAAGGACAATAGAAAGGCCTTCCCCTCAAGGCCCGACCAATAGGGTTCTGTAAGCAAGCAACATAAATGGCTCAAGAAATCAATGGGAAGCAAACTCTTTGTGCTCCCTTCGAAATCTCTAAACCCTTCGCTTGTTCGCTTCAAGGAGAATGCTTTCTTTGCGAAATGGTGTGGCATTGGTGGGACAAGCAAAGATATCGTGGATTGGTGGAAATCATCCTTTCCAGACCTTATAGCAGTGAGACAAATGCAGAACGATTTCTTGTTCATAGAATGTGTGGATGCAGCACTAAAGAAAACAATCACAAAGGGTAGTCCCTTGTTTTGTCAAGGCTCCACATTCCATTTCCTGGATTGGAAACCAAGGTTCGATCCAGCACAGCACAGATTCCAGAAAACTCCTATCTGGTTATCCCTAGTAGGCCTTCCTTTTGAATTCTGGTGCCCGGAATCACTCCTGAAGATAGGGGATGCTCTTGGTTCTCTAGTAGGAATTGAAGCAGACTTTTTTGAAGGTCAGAAAGGCGATGCAGCAAACATTTATGTTGAGATTGACCTGTCCAAAGGCTTCTACAGTGAGCTTGAGATCATCTCGGAGTTGGGTAGATGGAAGCGAAAAGTGATTAGATTGGGTAAAGTAGTTCCTGGCAAATGCTTATTGAGAAACCAAATAGTCAATAATATCTCTTTGGCAGCGTCTTTTGGAGTCATCAATATCCCTCTTCAGCACTCAGAACAATTTGCGAGCTCAACTCCTCAAAAGAGAACCTTGGAGCGGGATGCTGCCCTAGAATCAGATGCCGTGATACCAGTTCAAGCCCTTTCAAAGCCAATGCGCCAATCTTTCGGTAATGTCTCTTCTTCTCCCCGGGTTTTATCTGCGGCTCCAGATGCCCTTGTTCTTCTTTCCCCCTCCTCTTGCTCGAGTTTGAGTAACAAACTTGCAGGCCTGGCTTCCCCACCCCCTAGCCATGATCCTCTGGCCTCCTTTCCCTCCCCGAGTCCTTGCCCTCATCTCATTTTATCTCTAATTGCCAAACCTCATTCTCAAAAGGTAGTTACGAGTCTGTTTGGGCAAAAAAAAACTCCAGCTTTGAGTAGAGGAGCTTTTAACATCTTTTCCCAACCTCCATCCAAAGCCTCTAGGAAGAAAAGCAGCCTCAGGCCTAAGAAGTTAAGGGGAAATTTTCACACAGCCAAATTCACAAAATCCAATAATAGTCACCTCATGAAAATATTGCAAGAGGAGGAGGTTATTGAAGAGGACCTTAAAGCAGACTTCAAGGACAAAGAGGATACCTCCCTTCCAGAGGGAGAAACTTCCCCCTTCTCAGACTGCCTTCTCCATAAGCCCCTTCTCAACCTATCTTCGGAAATATCCTTCCCTTCCCTGATATCCCCGTTGTTTGAATCTAGCGACCTGGATTTGCCTTTGGATCAGGATGCTTAAAATCTTCTGCAGAATGCCATGATAGGAGAGGAGGATCAGGATGCAATATTGGATACCCCCTTGGCAGTGCTTTACTCACAGATCAAGGAGAAAAGAAAGCTAGGGATTCACCAGAACCTAGAGGGCTTGGAGAAGCCGGATTTTGGCTCATCCCCACCCAAGAAGGGTCGAAAGTCTTTCATAGAGGTCAGAACCCAGGATGGAAAGGCAGAAAATCAATCCAAACTATTGGATCTTTGGAAAGTAGGGAAGGGAAATCCCCTTCCCGAACAACAATGAAAATCTTATCTTGGAATGTTATGGGACTCAACGCCCCTAACAAACAGAGGGTGATCAAAAGACAGATTCTTTTGGTCAGTGCAGATATAATTCTCCTACAAGAAACTAAACTGGAAGAGAAGTTAGTAGTGGCCTTTGGGAATGGGATAAGCTCCTCATTTCAAGCTTCTTTGGATACTACAGTAGCATCAGAAGGTTCCTCGGGAGGACTAATGATAATTTGGAAGCCTTCTCATATTAAAGTTGAAGGTATCGCATCTAATAAGGACTAGATGCTTGTTAAAATCACTCTCCTGCAGTCGAACATTTCTTTCTTCATAATCAAAGTATATGGTCTAGTAGCCCCTTCCAAAAAGAGACAGACATGGTCTTCTCTAGATGGGATTTTGTCTACCTTATCTGAAGAACAAGTCTTCATTGGGGGTGATTTTAACGCTATCAGGAGCGCGTCAAATAAGAGGGGGGGTATCACTCGCTTGGGAATGCTCAGCAGGATTTTAATAGTTGGATTGATAGGAACGACCTCTTCGAAATAGACTCAGGAGACACCTTTACATGGACCAACAGGAGAAAAGGCTTTAGCAATATTGCAAAAACAATAGACAGATTCTTCTGGCAAGGGGATCTTACTCTTTTCCCGGTCACTCCTTTCTGCAATGTTCTCTCTTGCTCAGGCTCGGGCCACTATCCCATCTTGCTCTCTTTACAAGGCACTTAGGGATCAACCAGGACCCCTTTCAAATTTGAAAATATGTGGATGAAAGAGCCAAGTTTTCTTATAATGATAGAGAAATGGTGGAAGGAAGAATCCTTTGAGGGCTCAAAACTCTTCTGTTTCATTGCAAAGCTAAAATTAGTCAAACATAAACTACTTCAATGGAACTCCCAACACTTCAAAAACATCTTCTCATCAAAAAGACTCATAGAAGAACAATTAGCAGCCCTAAATGACAGGATCATCAAGGTGGGCATGGATCAAGAATCTTTTCAGCAGGAAAGATCCCTCCTACTGGAGTACAAGGATATCCTCTCCAAAGAAGAAATCTTTTGGAAGCAAAAATCAAGAGAGAATTGGCTAAGAAAGGGGGACAAAAACACTAAGTTTTTTCACAATGTAACAAAAGTCAGAAGAAGCAAAAATTGGATATCTAAACTACAAGTCAGAAACAACCAAACTTCAAAGGACCCGAAGGTTATTAAAGAAGAGATTATCTCCTACTACTCCAATCTCCTGAATAACACTGAAGGATCCCATCTTCAGGATCAAAATAAGCTGCTGTCCGGGATCCCCAGGATTATAATAGTGGAACAAAACCAGATCCTAAATGGCAAAATAAAAATGGAAGAAGTTCTCCAAGCTCTAAACCAGCTTCCCTCTGCTAAGGCACCAGGGCCGGATGGCTTCCCTGCAGATTTCTATAAGAAATGTTGGCATATCTTAGGGCAGGAACTCTCAGAAGCCTTAGAGTGCTCAAGAAGGGCAGGGAAAATTCTTAAGGAGGTAAACAATACTTTTATAGCACTCATTCCAAAGAAGGAGATAGTAGAAAACCTTGGAGATTACAGGCCTATTTCTCTATGCAACACAGTTTATAAAATTCTCTCAAAAATCATGACTAACAAAATGAAGCCTCTCATGAACAACATCATCTCAGAAGAATAGACAGGGTTTGTACCGAGCCGATCGATTCTTGATGGAGTGATAGTAGCACAAGAAGCAATACATACCCTCCAAAGCACAAATAGGCCAGGTATGATAATAAAGCTAGATATTACAAAAGCATATGATAGTGTAGATTGGCGTTTCCTTTGTAAAATCATGCAAGCCTTTGGATTTGATAAGCAATGGATAAATTGGATATTTGAGTGCATCTCAATGCCCAAATTTTCAATATTGATTAATGGGAAGCCAACGGGTTTCTTCTCTTCCTCAAGGGGTATTAGGCAAGAGGACCCCCTTTCTCCCTTTTTGTACATAATAATGGGGGAGGCTCTGGGAAGAGCCATCAAAGCTAGTCATGTCAACCAAAAGATAGAGGGAATCAAAATACCACAGACTTCGTAGCCACCCATCAGCAGTTTGCAGATGATAATCTCTTATTGGGGTCAACAAATGTTAAGGAAGCCAATCACCTAAATAAGATTCAAGATCTGTATGGTAGGGCTTCAGGCCAGTTAAGAAACAAGGACAAAACTAAAGTTTTCTTCTTCACAACATCAATCTCACTTCAGACTAGAATTCTTAGAATTTTAAACTGCAAAGAAGGAAGCCTTCCATGCACCTATTTGAGTATCCCAATATACAAAGGTGTAAGGAACACCAAACTCTGGGATCCACTAAAAATCAAAGTTGAAAGAAGTGCAAATGCCTGGAAGGGCAAATGGTTGTCTTGGGCGGGAAGATTAGTCATGATTCAAGCAATGATCTCGGCCTTACCAACTTATCTTTTATCTATTTTATCCTTAACATCTAGTGCCAATTCCTACATCATAAAAAAGATGAGAGATTTTTTTTGGCAAAACACTGAAGAGAAGCAGAAGATCGCGCTAATTGCCTAGGACAAAATTATTAAGCCCAAACCAATGGGTGGCTTAGGCATCAAGGATTTTAAACTACAAAATATAGCCTTGGGGGCGAAACTAGTATGGAAATTCATCAAAAACCCAAATGCCTCTTGGGTCAGAATGCTAGCAACAAAGTATCTCCCAGACCAGAACCATCTTAACATCCTCAGAACAGGGACATTTCCTAAAGGATCAAGGATATGGAACTTCATCACCTCTTGTAGAAATCTGATCTCAAACTCGGTCTCTTGGGATATTCATGATGGATCAGCAAGTCTATTCTGGGAAGACTCTTGGGGCGGTTATCCACCATTGGCAAACATCATTCATATACCTACCACAGAAAATTGGTTCAAATAGAATTGGGGAGTCAGAGTTAGAGACTATCTAGAAATGGTAGATGCATCGAACTCACATAGTTGGAAGTGGAAATCAATGGAGGGCCTGCCGATTCCAAGGAAGGACCTTGAAGAACTTTTAGGACACTTACAGGCGAGAAATATCAGCCCAAGAAGAGGGGAAGATTCTCTCATCTGGGAGCCTTCTAAAACAGGACAGTATAACTCAAAGGATGGATACAAAATTTTGGTCAACCCTGCAGAGCACAACAACCTCAATATCCCTCTGAAGATGTTTTGGAGCTCCAAAATTATACCGAAAGCAGGCATCTTTGCATGGTTGGCAATTCAAACAAAAATTCTAACAGCAGACAAGTTCACAAGAATGGGTTATGAAGGACCTTCTAGATGCATACTTTGCAAAGCCCAATCGGAGTCAGTGGATCATCTCCTCCTAAATTGCCCCTTTGCCTCCAAATGTTGGAGATGGCTCTGTGCAAAATTGGAACTAATCTTAGCCTTGCCGAATGAAATTAAGTCTCTATTTCAAAGCTGGCCCTTGCATATAAAGGAGAGCTCGTTGAGCCAAATTATGGAAATTGCTCCATCATGCTTAATCTGGGAAATATGGAAAGAAAGGAATCGCAGGCTATTTGAAGGCAAAGCTAGAAATCAGGTATCAATCCTAAATTCAATAGAATTGGCAATAGTGGATTCAATCAATAGCAGAACAGCCTTCGCTCTGAATTAGTCTAAAGTTTTCTCTTCATGGGATAAGAAAATTAGTCAAAATTGGCAAGGAATCATTATCCCCTCACTTTCCTGCCATAAAACCAATAAAAGGAAAGATGCAATCTGGTCTCCCCCGAAGCCAGATTGGGTGAAACTGAATTTTGATGGGGCTTCCAAAGGCAACCCTGGCCCCTTTGGAATAGGCTATGTTATCAGAGATCAAACAGGAGCAATCATTGGGAAAATGGAAAAACCAATCGCTCCAGACACCAACAACATAGCAGAGTTTACCGCTCTACTATTAGGCTTGCAAGACTGCATCAACCATGGCATAAAAAATGTTTCAGTGGAAAGAGATTCAGAGATAGCAATTAATGTTATAAGGAAGAAGATAACCCCCAATTGGAGGCTCCAAGCTCTATTGGAAAGAATACTAGAAAACCTGGACATGCTTGAACGCTTCGAGGCAAAACATATTTACAGAGAAGCAAATGTAGAGGCGGATGCCTTATCAAAAATTGCAGCTCAAGGCACCTTTGTTCACTGGTGGTCTCAGGGCTGTTAGCCAGCAGATAATTTAGATTGAGCAAGGCATTAAGACTTGATTAGAAAATGTTTGAGATGCTACTTGCCAGTGGACTGGCGGACTGCAAAAAGAAAATCTAAATATTCTTTACCCGCCCTCCTTTTGGCGGTTAATCCCAATGGTCACTTTCTTTTTCAAATAAACCATTCAACCAACATTGGGTCGCAAGGTGGGTCCGGCTTAGCCTAGGACAAATCGGCAACATAAAACCGGGACACACTCGGCTCCAGCTGGTGAACGCCGCCGTCTAGTCCTTTTCATGAGATGTCCGCAAGTTAATCTTTCCCTTCGCACTTGAGTAGATTTGGTCTGATTTGGGCATTTAATTTCCGCCACCTTCGAGCGAGCTTTTATTGCTCTCTAATTCCCATTATTGCTTGTCGAATTGTGTGCTCGTCTTCCTGCAAAAGCGTCCCTTTCTCGCTACATTTTCTCTCTCGACATTCTCTGGTTTCTTCCCTGGTTTTTCTTCTGGCATGTCCTTGGTCTCGGATACAATGTCTTCCAAGCCCTCGTTCGGCTTCATTATGAGTGTTTATCCCAAGCCTGAATCGTGCTTCGGTGTAGACACCCCCATTTCTCTTAGGGCTTCTACTCGTTAGGTTTCTTTCAAGAAGATTACGGATTTGAGACTCAAACGTCTCCTTACCAATTCGGATCCTCCAATTCTTCTAGCCGTCAAATTGATTCTGGGTAGTGCTCATTTGAGCAGAGATGAATACCCAAGAGATAACACCAGCATCTCTTCCAAATTCGTGGCATCTTTACTGGACCAGAAGCTACCCAAGCAAATGGTTTGGAATCTTACCAGGGAACTCTTCCTAGTGGAAATTCTTCAAGAACTTCAAGAAGTTTTGAACAAGGCCCTTCATGACTCTGGTGTGCCTAGACCGAGCGACCGAATCCTCTTTAATGCCCACGAAGCACTTATCAACTATTACCCTTTCTTATTGGACCTGAAGCGCAAAGAATTGAATAGGCACAGAGCTTTCGCTAGTGCAGGGCTGAGCTATCTCAAATGGCGTTTCTTAGGAGAAGACCCAGAGGCTCAAGGGAAAGAGGAGATTCTGTTCCAATTTGCAAGGTTGAATGGATTCTTGCCTTTGATTGCTGTAGAAGCTGAGCCAAAACTTGATCAGAGTTGCAGAGGCGGCCCAAGCAGTGGTCATGGGAGCAAGGGTCATGGCCGGGGCTCTTCAGCAAGCAGAGGCCGAGGCCATCCAAGGAAGCAGCTTCAACAACCTGACATTCCCTCCTCAAGCTAGGCTTTCTGTGGATATCTCATTTTGATTACTGGTTATGCAATTATATATGTATATTTTTATTAGATATCAATTTTGAGTTCAAAAACTCTATTCCTAGGTTGTTGAAAATCGGACATACATGTTTATAGTGTGTTTGTTTTTTCTGGACTTTTATACCTTCTATGGTTTAGAAAAATGGCTAAATCATAAGATTAAAGGTTTTCAGACTTTGGAGGGACCTTTATGCTCTCTAAGTGCAGGGGCTTTCTTTTTTTGATTGTCTTGGAATTCAGTGACAAACCTATGTATTTAAAACTAATTAATACAAATCTGGCTCTGCCTTTACCGATCAAAAATAAATAAATAAATAAATTTGGAGATTAATTGGTTCCAGGCTTCCAGCTGGTCAGGCCACAAATGAGAATCCTCACCTCAAGAATCAACATAACCAATCCATCAGTGTGCACCATCGGAGTACTCCATGTGCCCAAATAGTCCATTACTCCATGTACTCCATGTGCCCAAATAGTCCGTAGACATACCAAATTGAGATGATTGGATTTTGTAGCTTGTGGTGTTTATGTCACATATTGGTGATAATGTTTTCAAAAGCAAATCCAAAAGAGCGTAGACATTCAACATTGTGGCTGCTTTAGGTAAGTTTACGGTTTGGACACCATGACTGACAATTGTTTAAAGTTCAACCAAGATACTAAGCATTATAGTAAGTCAAATATTTCAAACTTTAGAAGGAATTATTAGAAGGTTTAATATCATGGGATTGAAATTGTCTGTATGCTTGGATTGTGCTGGTTACTTTAGTTCCATATCACCTTGATGATTTGCATGGGGATGTTCTATTCAGCCAGAGTACTTATGTATCAATGCATTAAGCCTGTGAACAACATTCACTTCAAGATGGAAGCCATGTTTCAAGTTGATATGCATCATCAAATACTCTATAAAGGAGCAGAGATTGCTCTGTTCAAATCGAACAAGAAGGATGATTAGAAATGGAAGATCAATCCCATCTCAAAGCTCCCATGAAATTATTCTTCAGCCTGCTTTAATTAAATACTTGATTTTATGTCACTTCAATGCAATTTTATTAAGCAGCATTGAACATGAAGACTTTAGCCAGAAATTCAGATTCATCGAGTCTCTGACATTCATAGCTGTTATGTTTGTATCGAGTACAGTGCTCTGATAATGGCGACCTTATATTTATTGAGCCTCTGTTAGAACATGATGGTATGCTTACATATATGTTTGAGGCCACAATGGCCTATGAATGGTGAATTTATGATTATGCCAAACACAAATTAATCGAGCCTCATTTGTTTAAAAATATAAATCTTTTTCTGAAACCCTGATCGATTGAATCTCTATGAATGTGATTATTCTCTAAAATTGTGAGGTCACAATGGTCCAATAATGGAGACATCAAAATCATATTGGTTGAGCTTACAATGATCTGGGTGTAAAAGCAGAGAACATATTCTAGAAATAAGGCTGGTTTTGTATCAATTCTTCTTATATTTGATGTTTTCCAATGTTATGTTTTCATTTATATTGACTGAATCTTTGTTATCATTGAGTCATTGTAATTTGTGATGTATCTATTGATAAATGGTTTAATCTTTTTCTCTTTGAGGATGTTATCAGAAAGATAAATATAATTGAAGCTTACGATGTAATTAAATTTGTTGTTGTTAAGTATCTTTTGGATTTAATATTTAAAATTCATATGGTCAAATCCAGAAATTGCTTAGCAACATTGATATGGAATGTAGAAATCTCATGCTTTTAATTATATTTGTTGTTGCTTTTTTCCACTTTTCTAATTGAGATGTTATCAAATCTTTCTTGTAATAAATGAAGCAACAAGAATGCTTTGTACTTTTGGTTTCCGTAAGTGGCAAATGAATCGAATGGATTTCAAAGTAAAAAGAAATGGCCGGGTTCTCTTTGAGGATGTGATTTAGTTGTGTCCTTGATCTATATTGTCAGTTAAAGACTGTGTGTGTCATTCTAGGAGGAGTTAGTGTATTATAATCTGATCATGTCTTGAATGTTGAGTTACAAGCTATACTAAAGGTTGTTTTACTTTGTCTTAAGGAATTTGTTATGTTATTAAAATGAATTTTGAGTTGCTTACTTGGGTGAACCATCATGCAAGCTATTGTATTGAAAATGGTTATAGTCCTAATATTACATTGATAATTGCCCAAAAGAATCATCATACTGAGTTCTTCCAAGAAAATGCACCTAGTATAGTTCAACTAGGCTAGTGTTTTTTTCCTAATTATTCTGCTCCTAAAAATAGAGCATGCTATATGTACCAAAAAAATGTTTTATTTATTATGACTTTGAAATTTTTTAATGCTTACTATATTTGACAAAAAGTCTAATTTATTTATCTATAGATTGATACATTAAACAATATATGAAGAAAAGCTCTGATTAGGTTGAAATATAATTTTCGATTTAAAGTGCATTTTTTTGTTGAATATGCCTTTGCATTTAGGAACTATCATGGATGTACACAAATATGTCATCCAAGAAATTTGATTTCTTTTTGTGCCTACAAAATGGACCAACTGTAAGAAATGCATGCTATCACATAATATTAGCAAACTCTTGAACCTCTTGTCATATCTCTTGAACCTCTTAATATTAGTTTGGACATAATTTTAATTTCCTATTGTTGTATCTCTTGAACCTCATATGAGTGCAAGTGCTAGTTTAACTTCTGATAGACACAACCTTATTGATAGGGTTTATAATCAAGCTAACTCCAAATTTAGTTGAAATTTTAAGGTTTTGGTTGCATCATTAAAGTTGTCTCAATTTTATTCCTATATTTGCAATCTCGTGAGTTTACATTGTGAATTTGAACTTTTCCTTTATTTAATTATTTTTTAATGAAAGTGTCATAAAGGATGTATCAAGTCATAAATATATACAAAATAATAATGATTGAATTCAAAACGAGATAAATATAAACTTTATTTAAAATAATAATATTCATTTAGTTAAACAATTGTTTTATTATTTAGATCATGAATAGAGTCTTTATTTTTTAAACACAAAAAGCATAATATTATATTTCTTTATACATTTTATATTTTATTTACTTTTTTCTTGTTTAAAAATGTGTCAAATTATCATTTTTACAATTTCGAGTATTAATATACTCTTGTGTCTATATATTATGCCCAAAATCAAGCCTTGTTACCTAACACCTCGTCATACCCATTTTGTTGGTTTCTTCATCTTGAATGTGTGCCCTAGTTTTGTCCTCTAGGAAAAGATAGCACATGGCAGTGTCCCCGAAATTCAAATTCTCTTCTTGCTCAACTACCCCCTTTTCATAAAACCCTAACCCTAGCTCCACTCCATTTACAAAAGAAGATTTTAAAGGATATAAAGGTCATTAGAGAGGCACATAAAGCACAATCAAGTATTCACATACCACCTAGAGCATCATGAACATCTAGGAGCTATTGGACTTCTATTCATTTTTTCTTAGGACACCTTTATTGCTACACACACCCCATCTCTTCTTAACCACTTAGGATCAAACACACCTAAACATGTCCATTCTCTACTATTAACTTGACCGAATGATTTGACTTAGGTAGGTATCTCAAACAACCATTGTGTGTCCAATTTCTTACGAGTTACAATTTATCGGTTGGCTTCGGTATTTTGACTGAACATGACCTCTTAGAGTAGGAAATTAGTGTGTTATAGGAGACACCATTGTGAAAGAGAGATTAGACTTGTGCCAAATTAGACATGATCATGTGTTCGGGTTTGTGACAAGTCTATAATAGAAAATTAAATTATACATCTTTCCCCCATTCTCATTTTATGCTTCCTTCTAAAATGGGAATTACTCAAACTCAACTTTGTAATCTTTTAATGTTTGAAATATGTGATTATATGTTATTTGAATTGTTATTGTAGTCACCAGTTTTGATTTAAATAAATAAGACAATTATATTGTGATTAAATAAGAAAACATTGCTACACTCTAGTAAACATATGTTTTTATATTATCTTTTAGTGAACCCAATATTCTTAACAAAAATAATAACCTTTTCCTTACCAAAAAATGACACATGAACCTTTTATTGTTCTTCCCTTTCTCTCTTGCATTTAGGGATAGGGCTAAATCGAGGGTGCTTTTCTTCAAAAAATCAAAACCAACCAATCATTCTATCTTTTTTTTTTCCATGTGTCAGGTTTAAAATTTATTGTTTTATCTTCCATTTATCTTTCTATTCAAACACATCTAACCCTCCTACACAATACTCTCTTAAATATGCTTTCCTTGTTTAGAAACTATTTTAGGTGTTATTCATCAAATTTTGATATTTTAATCTATCTTACCTCATACGGTTCGCTTCTCTCCATCCTAGATACTAGGATTGGATCAAGTTAATTCCCTTTAGTGCAACACATTGCCTTCCCTTCCTATTCATTACTCTTTCTCTCCTTCCATTATGACTTCTCTTGATCCATAAACTTCTAGTTTTACCTCAATTTTAGTCATCTTATAAAACTATAAATAAAGTATAATATTAGAACAAATGAAATCTACTAATAGAGTAAATTAGTCTCTATTTTCATTCAGAACTACATAACTAGAAGCAGGAGAATCAACAATATCCCCAATAATATGTCTGCATCATCCTTAATACTTGTTAACCTAAGAAAACACTCATCACAATAAAGATTGCATTGTTATTAAGCATAATAAAAGAGAGAGAAATCACCACGAATACTAGAGACATAAGAAATAATATGGAGAAAAACCTTGAGGGTAAAAACTCTAACAAAATTATGAGTCAAACTCACTTTAGTACTCAAAATGAGTTTAATACAAAAGGTTACAATGCATATACCATCTAAGATCACTCTCAACCCACCAAGACCTCTTTACCAATTCATTTGCAAACTCTTAATGAACTCCCTTGCCTAATATGCCAAAACATGAGAAGAATGCACATAAAACTCTCATGGGATAAGAGATACAGTACTATACAAGCTCCACCTATGCTCAATTTAAGCTTAATTTACATATAAAGAGTTTCAAAGCCTTGAGAAATGAAAAGAAATGTGTTACCTTACCAAATTACAAAATGTATTACAATCTTGTCAAAAAATTTATGAATAAAGATAATAAGTTGCATTGCCTATCAACAAGAATATGATTACCATATTGAATACAATTAAAACCATTGAGATTGTGGTATTTAAATTTTTTCAAACTAAGTTGCACAACCAACAATTCTTCAATCAAGTTAGTTTGTGAGATAGAAGTAAATAAGATATCAAACTCAACATCTTCAAATAGAATATTAATGTTAAACAATGCTTCTTTGGATACCAAACCAACCATTCTAGTAGTGCATGAACTTTGAGAATACCAATGTGAATCACCACTAGTCTCCATACCCTTAGGAAATTCAATTGTGAGATTAAAATCATTTTTACACTTATTTTAGTGTGGGTTCCTTTTAGATATAGTTTCCATCATGAACATCATATATTGTAGTACCTATCATAGTAATCGTAATCTATAGATTTGTTTTTAGCACATTTGCAATCAATTACCTTCTTATCACCTTTTTATCATTTTGAAAGGAAGAATAGCGTAGAATAAAACTTGTAAATGCTAAATCTAATAGAAGAGTGAATGCAATAAATTCTTACAAAATCTTTAACTACTATTGATTAGATGAAAATATGCAAATTCAGATTTAAACAAATAAAATCATACCATTAGATTTATGTGGAAAAAAAATTTCAGGGAAAAAACCCATACTCCAAAAGCTAGAGATCAATTGTATACAATGCATAGAGCCAATGATCTTTAAGAGTAATTACAACAACTAAAAATTCTGGAGAAAATTTTGGCACAAAACATCTTCATACAAAATATCCAACCTATCATACAAAATACATTAAGAAGCCACATATTTAAAGATCTCAACACATGCATGAATTTAAGTGCCCATTGTTTCCAAAACCAACTCATAGACTCAAGATAAGAAGTTTCAAAAAGAGCAAGTTTCCATTCCCATGACACGTTGCACATAGCAACTTTACAAACCACTGACTCATGACTTGCTTATAACAATCATTTTTCCATATGCAACACTTGATGAATAATGATGAACAATAAATCCCCAACAGATAATGAGAGGGGGGGCGGGGGTGAATCAGTATGGACAAAAACTTCTTCAACAACTTAAACTGCAAAGACTACACTAACTGGTAAACAATATCACCATTCTAAATCAAGGCACTATCGGTAAAACACAGTATGATTGTAAAAGACATAAACCGGTAACGTCTAGATCTTCTCAAAACCTAACATCTCATCTCAACTTCACCCATATGCTTAAGCAAGTAATACATCAGAAATACAATGACCATTGGATCAGCTTGCATTAACGCTTAACAAAAAACACTAAAACATCACATGAAAAAGCATCACACATAACACACTATTTTTTCACATGGAAACCCAATTGGGAAAAACCACAGTGGGGATGAATACCCACAAGTTGTTCTTGAACTCTTCTGAAGTTTGCTCCGTTAGGAGCCTAGTCCGGTTAAAGACTTTACAACTGGTTCTGCTAGGAATTGATCCTGCTAGGGATCACCCGGTTAACGGATAGCTAAATACCTGGTTAGAGGTTAAAACCCTATTTAAAGGTTACCTTGCGAGAGGATTTGAAGAACTCGATGATTTTGAGTCACCCTGTTAAAGGATTTACAAAAATACTGTTAAATCTACCCAATAAAAGGATTTTCCATCTACTGAAATGGTTAGAAGTCAACAGGTAATACATTGATCTAATAACAACACTTAATGCCAAGGCAGATCCGCTTCAATTTCTTTACATCTGCAATCACACTCTACAAATCTCTGCTTACTCCTTTGGTCTGGCAAGAATCACCTCACATACATTCATTTGCCAACAACTTCAAATGAAAAACATCATCGACCTTATAGACAACAATTAGGCCGGAGGCCAAAACCTAAAACCCTAAGCATATAGGTTATCAATATAGTCGGTCCAATCCTGGATGTTTAAACATATTAAATAGGGTAAAACAATCTTGAACAAATCTCAAGATGTTCTCCATCATCCATTCTTCACCACTTCTAGAAGCTGATAACCCATCACGTGCTCTCCACCGTTTACTAAGATTTTGTACATTCCCAAGGTAGATAGAATCAATCTTCTTCATGCAAGATCCTCAAGGAGATCCTTCATGCGCACAAGGCTGACATGGTAACGCAATCTAATCTTCATTTCAATGCTAACTCATTATAGGATGTCGTCGGTCGAATCACACAGACTTGGAATGCATCAACCGAAAACCCTGAAGCTGAGACTACCAACCGGTAGTCATATCAAATGAAACCTCGATACAAACTGTGCATATACTGGTTCACACTCCAACATACCGGTTCACTTTTTGCATATACCAGTTCATACCATCATACCAGTTCACTTGCTAGTTTGCTTACTTTAATATACCGATTCATACTTCAGCATATTGACATCAATGACAACATACAATCCCATCATGTCATTAAACTTTGCACATATGCAAACAACACCTACCTCATACCACTTGTCAAAAGTGAACTCCTCTATAAATAACATCTGTCAAAAAATAACTCTCCATGACTCTTCCACTGATTTAGTAATCGTCATATTAGTAAATAAAAGAAATTGATATAGTCCCAACATAGCAACCTATCACACTAATCCCCTAAATTTTATGACTTCCAAAGTGGGTGCAATAAATAATTAACTAATCAACATGTTAGGACTCTAAAGTTGAGACACCTTAATCCCAACACATTTTTAGTGATCTTATCTTCTTTGGACTTTGAATAATCAAAATAATCATCTACCTTAATAAAATGATAATGAAAACATGCCTCATCTATGCCAACAATATTAGATAACTATAGGCATAAGGAGATGAGTATGTTAACCTATTATACATTTCATCAAAATTTCAACATTAAGCACATATGTACCCATTTATAAACCTCTTCTACAAAATGAGTTGGTGCAATGAATGCGCTTTTATACCATTTGATTTATAAAATTCCAAGGTTATACTTCGAGTTAGTAAACAATTTAGGTAATTGTAGAAAAGTTAAATTAATTGAATAGTTAAAATTAAATATTACTTGACATTTTTAAAATGTAATGAAGAATAAAAAAGGAGGCAAATCTATAATGCATAGACCATTGTTAGCAGGAAATCTAGGGGATACAGATTGGAGTTCTGTACCCATAGGATTTTTAATGTTGTAGTTTTATACCATAGACTTAGTCCCTATTGAGGAAATAGGGAAAGGTATTCTCTAGAGATCCTATCTTAGTTGTTGTTTATGGTGAAAATGGATAACAATAATAACAATATTGAAAGGCTAAATGAATTCAACCACAAAACCCTAGCCTAACAATCAACAAAGATCCACCATAACATATGAAGATTACCTAAGACAATGCAAATCACATGAAATCACAAAGATTATACCATCACATGTCCAATAGGGTTTTGATCTCCATTCTTCCTATCTCCATTGATCTTGCTTGATATATTTGCTCTCAGATTTCATATGCACAAGAGCTCAACAAAGAACGGAATGTGGTTGCAAGTAGGATCATAGTGTAGCCAATTGATCAAGTTGTTAGGGTTTGATAATGAAGAAGGCATCTCCTTAAATAGAAGACACAATATGAAATGGAGGGATAAGATTGAGAGGTGTAAAAAGGAGGTCGGCTAGGATTAGAGGGTAGGTAAAGGAAATAGTAAAATAATGAAAGGGGTAGGTAGTGTATGAATTAAGAGATGAATGACATGTGTCATGGGTAGAAAAAGCTAATGAATTAATTAAATAAATAAAGATTTATTTAATAAATAGAAGAAGTAGGATAATTAAATAAATAAGATATTTATTTAATTTAGGAAAAGGATAATTTAAATAAATAAATGTATTTATTTAAATGAGAAATAAGGCTAGAAGAGGATAAATGAATTAATTAAATAAATAAAGATTTATTTAATTAATAGAAGAATTAGGCTTAGATAATTAAATAAATAAAATATTTATTTAATTAAACATGACAATTTTGGGTGTCTACATTTTGCCCCTCTTTGAGACAATGCAGCTTGTCGCGTTGTTTCAAAGAAGATAAGATGAACTGATATAGAGTTGCCCTAATATGGAAATGATATGCCCCCTCGAGAGATTTGTAGACAATCTCTCGATAAGAAAGAAAGGCTAGAATGGAATGATCGAATAAAGTGACAAAGTCACGAGATAACGAAGACTGACTCGGGAAATGAATGCGAGGGCTAGGGTAGGCTATAAGATAGACCACGGGGGAAAATACATCCTCATTGTCATCTACACATTCACGAGATCAAAGTGCAGAGCGAGAAAAGAGCAGTAGCAGTCAGCAGCGATGGCTTTCGTACACAGATTTGACCACGTTCGACGATTTCAGAGGCCAACAGAGGCAGGAGAGCCGGTAAGTACCACCAAACCTCCTCGTAATTTGACGCATTTGCTTTTGTCATTAATGCATGCCGAATAGAGCAATAAATGCGCTTAGAAGTAGGGCGCAAAAAATGCAAAAACCGGGAAACCGCGTCTGCGTCGGTATCAAGCGCGTCTGTGTCGGTGCCAGGCACGTCTGTGTCTAGAACCGCGTTTGTGTCAAAGCCGGGTGTGTCTACGTCCTTCAGGGGCGTTTATGTTGCAAAGTCGCGTTTGTGAACAATGTAGGCACGTTTATGTAAAACAGCTGCGTCTGTGTTGTTTAGGCGTGCTTGTGCAGTCTATAGGCGCATTTGTGAGTTAGAAACGCGTTTATGTCTGAAAAATGCAAGGTTTTATCTTCTAGGTCAAAGCGGCAATTCTGTGATGAACATACACTGTCAATTGGATAAGCTGCTGAGAGGATACACTCAAGCAGGTCCTCTAGGAAGACTAGGATAGATCAAGGCACTTTGTGATGAACAGGGAGCACCAAGATAGAGTACTTTGTGATGAACAAGGAGTACCCAAAGTATGAGCAGCACTTTGTGATGAATAGGGAGTGCAAGATGTGAGTAACACTTTGTGATGAACAGGGAGTGTCACACACGTAGTACTTTGTGATGAACAAGGAGCACTACTAGGATAGATAGCAACACTTTGTGATGAACAATGAGTGTCACTAAGATAGATAACCATATGCATTTAGATAAAAAGTAGCATTTTGTGATGAACAGTGAATGCCACAATGACTGACATGATTGATTTGCTTGACTGCAAGAGTATTTGCCTATGTTAGAGTCATGGGAGAGATTCCCATCGACTCAAAGGTTGCGAAGGGAGTTGTCGTTTCAGGATAGAACTGCCATCGAGGAGATGGGTTTGAGACACGTGCTGTATGTGCCTGAGTTTCGGGCAGACATGGGTTTGCTGACTGCGCTGGCCGAGAGATGGCATTCAAAGACTTGCACATTCCATTTGCCGATGGGTGAGATGATAGTCACCCTTGAGGATGTATATAGGATTCGGCATATACCGATTGATGGAGATCTGATTCCATATAATCGCGACGGAGACAGAGAGGCTTTGAGACGGGTGTTTCAGGATCCTGGCCTAGAGATGAGAGCAGGACATGTGGCATGGGACACCATGACCGCGACAGGGTTAGCCTTGCCAACTGTGATTAGAGGAGCTATCAGTGGGTTCCTATGTCCGGACAGGGCGACACGGGGGTTGGCAGTGGGCTGGGGAGGAGCACTGGAGACACTGGTGACGCAGCACACCAGATATGCGTGGGGTCCATGTGTGTTGGCCCACCTATATTATGAGCTTCACCAGTTTGTATACCATGGATCAGTGGGACTGGGCTGTGGAGTGACACTACTGCAGGTTTGGGCATACGAGCATCTGCCTATTACGCGACCGATACATTTCAGAGGGAGAGGTCATGGATGGAGTTTTGTTCATCTATATGACATGATCACTTCGCAGCCGGGGATTGGCAGGTTAGAGCATTGGCGGCGAGTGATAGATGACATTGACGTAGTCATCTGGAGGCTGTATCTGGGATGTGAGGAGTGGGAGGATGACACTGTGGAGCTGCCTTACACCTTCCGGAGCAGGTATCTGATTGGGCGGACGCCCTATATACTGGAGAGACAGTTGGTGGACAGAGTATGTAGGCAGTATGGCAGGATCCAGAGGATGCCACGAGGCTCGGGTATGTATGCCCGTACAGTTAGGGATCGGGCGCAGTTCGGGCCTTTATTGTCATATGATCAGGTGCTGACACAGCTGGCAGAGATGGTGCCCCTACCCTGGGATATGTGGCCAGAGATCAAGGACACCAGGATGGATGCAGAGTATGCAGCATATTGGGCCGAGCATCCATTCCCTCGATTGACAGATCCAGGAGAGCTACTGGAGGGAGATGGAGGAGGAGATGATGATCATGATGGTGGGGGTGATGGAGGCCGAGGCCGACGGAGGCGGAGGGGAGTAGCTGGGGAGAGGAGGGTGGCACCTCAGAGGGAGGGTGGACAGGAGGGACAGGCCCAGGTGGTGAGGGGTCGCGGCGGATTGCCCCTATAGGTACCAGCAGCACAGGGTCATAGAGCACAGGGACAGAGACAGGGACAGGTACAGGGACAGGTGCCAGTACAGGCACAGGAGCGGGGACGGAGATAGGTACAGGGACCTAGGCATGTACCGAGACAGGTACCCGTTCAGGCACCAGTACAAGTACAGGGATAGGTACAGGGACAGGCACCCGCAGAGGGAGAGCCACAGGCAGAGGCAGAGGGTGGGGATCTAAAGGAGGATGAGCTGATTGAGCTCAGGGAGATCTGCCAGGGCCAGGCAGATGAGATCCAGGATCTGGAGAGGGAGAGAGACCAACTCAGGATCAGGCTCAGGGATACTGAGCGGGAGAGGGATCAGGCGATTCAGTGCTACACGGAGGCTGAGACAGCGCTGAGGGAAGGGAGGCAGGCGGCGGAGGACATAGGAGCAGGCTACACATATGTCCTGCGAGCCGGAGAGGAGATTGCCTACTGGAGGGACCTTTATTATGGTGTCGTGCCAGCAGATCAGCGGGCGAGGAGCTTCCATAGACCATCGCGGACAGCGATAGCTACGGGAGGGAGCCGGAGGAGACAGGCATCGAGTGGTGGGGTCATGGGTCCTCCACCACCACCAGATAGAGGGGACAGGCAGGGTGATCCTGGAGTGGGTCCTTCTAGGGCTCAGATTCCGTCGAGGTCAGGCAGCTCCGAGGGAGGGAGTTCATCATAGCCATAGAGGGCTCCCTTGTATCAGTATTTGTACCATTTTTGTATTGTAGACACCTGCGGGTGATTTTGTAGCCATATGATTTTTTTGACATCATTGTACCATGACACTTTATAAATATATATGAGATGATTCATTTTTGCGGCAGCTATATGCATGTGTACCTATGTGATGAGATGTTCTTATGTGATATGGATGCAAATATATATATGATGCAATGCAATATATTTTTGTTCTTTTATGTTTTATATGTGTATGCATGATGCAAATGTGAATGTATGTAATGCAGATGAATATGATAATGCAAATGTAAATTGTGCTAACAAGTGTTGTGTGCAGGATTTGATGCAGTTGTGATATTTATATGTATGTATGAAATGCTTATATGTGGTAATGCAGATATTTTTTTTGGTGTGTCATTATACTCAGTCATGTGATAGCAGGCTACGCGGACTTGAGAAGGATGATGGAAGTCAATCAAGAAAGGGGGATGAAGGATAGAAGATATGAATGTGAAAGAGCTTCTTGTGCGTTATCATCATTGAGCTTTATTATGGCAAGTAGGTTATGACAATCGAGGCATATGTTCGACCCAGAAAGTCATTGTACCTGTTTGCATGGAAATAAGACAGTCACAAACAAGGAATGCCCCAGTTCATACTAGACTCACAGTGTCCTCATATCCTTGGACAAGTCATAGCATTACTAAAAGACAATCCACAGACAACAAATACAAATAGGTGACAATACCCCATCCTCGCCTTTCTAGTCAAAGACATCCTGGAAAAGCTAAAAGACATGTCACCAAAAGATAAAATCAAAAGAAAACCAAGACTCGACACCAACATCCACTGTAGTCCTCAAGTTTAGTGTCTCTTGTCACTTGTATAAGTCTTATTTGATTGTGGTCACAATGTTTACTTTCACAAAAAGGATAGATAGCACTGAACCATATGTTGTCTGAGTCTGTTTGAAAGATTTGATTTGTTGAAGCCCATTGTTGCTGTTGTGTCTCATCTGAAATTGACTGAATCCATGAAACTGATACTTTATTGCGAAGAAGATGAAACTTTATTGCGGATCTGCGATGCAAATGTTGCTTTATTGCGGATTGTGCACGGATAGACTGAAGAAAGCTGGAAGAAACTATACTCCTCGAAACATGTGATGCTCTCAGTTCCACACCCATTACTAGACGCAGGATTTGCCGTAGCCATAGATGGGATCTAACTTATTATGGATGGAAAGGGAGTGAAAAGGGGGGTTTATTATGAATGGCTAACCAATCTTGGGTAGATCAATAACAAGCCATGATGGGAATGGGTAAGTTTATTGTGAGTGAATAGGTTGTGAGTGTGTGCAATGTAAAAGGATGAAAGAGAATCCTGAAGGAGGGAGGAGCAATGTCTCTACGCATGGCGCTGGTGACCCAATTTTCACCATGGTACTTGCCCAGGGCGCCACCGAAGTGATTTTCACCGTTGGATGAAATTATTTTTCTTTACTTTTTTTATTTTTTCAATGTTTTTTGTGTCACAAGGCACCTGTTTGCCAGGTTTTCACCAAGTAACAATTTTTTTGTTTTTATAATTTTTTTGTATTTTTGAATTTTTTGATTTTTTTTTTTGTATTTTTGAATTAGGATATTCCGAAGAGCTATGTGTAGAACCTGCGAAGATGCATGCTGTTGATAGGATCTTCCAAAGGTTCACCTTCTGTAGTTGAGAGCTGATATGCACCAGATCCATATGCTGTTGTAACGATGTAAGGACCAAGCCAATTTGGTTCGAACTTGCCCTTCTTCTCTCTGTCTTGCTGATTCTTGGGATTTTCTCTGAGAACCAAATCACCTACCTCAAATGTGCGAGGCTTGACTTTGTGGTTGTAGCTACGAATCATTCGTTGTTGGTAAGCCTTGAGATGATTAAAAGCAGTTTGTCTCCATTCATCCAGCAGTTCTAGTTCTTGTAAGCGAGAGACCCTGTAATCTTCATCGTTGATGATGTTTTGCAAAGAGACCCGTAAAGAAGGTAACTCAACCTCAATAGGCAAGATGGCTTCAGCGCCGTAGACAAGTGAGTAGGGTGTAGCTCCTGTAGGTGCGCGGACACTTGTGCGGTAGACCCAAAGTGCAGGATTGAGTTGGATATGCCAGTTACGGCCAGCGTCGTCGACTATCTTTTTGAGGATTTTAAGAATTGTTTTATTAGACGCCTCAGCTTGGCCATTACCTTGGGGGTAATATGGTGTGGAGAAATGATGGGAAATATGGAAGTGGTCACAGAGTTCACGAACATCCTGATTTTTGAAGGGACGCCCGTTATCAGTAATAATGGAATCAGGAATACCATATCGGCAAATGATATAGTTAAGGATGAAGGTAGCAATTTGTTTTCCAGTGACTTGTGTGAGAGGCACGACTTCAATCCACTTTGTGAAATACTCTGTGGCTGTGATAATGAATTTATGACCATTGGAAGAAGGAGGGTGAATCTTGCCTATGAGATCAAGTCCCCACCGACAAAAGGGCCAAGGAGACGCAAGTGGTTGTAGTTCCTATGCTGGTGCATGTATGAGGTCTCCATGAATTTGACATTGCTTACATTTCTTGACAAACTGATATGAGTCATTTTCCATATTGGGCCAGTAATATCCAGTCCTGATGAGTTTCTTGGCCAAGGTAGGACCACTAGCATGCGGACCACATATCCCTTCATGCACTTCACGTAACGCAATCTAAGCTTCATCGATTTCTAAACATCTAAGAAGAGTGCCATCTAGACCTTGTCGGTATAGGATATCAGCTAGAATGACATATCGAGAGGATTGGCGAATGAAAGTGCGGCGTTGGTTATTCGATAGATCAGGAGGTAGGGTATTGTCGCGAAGATATGTGAATATGGAACCATATAACTGGGATTCGGGACCAACAACGCATATCATTTCAGTAGGAGTGATCTCATATGAAGGAACCAACAGGTTGTCTACCAGGAACTCATAGCAGGTTTCATTTTGAGGTAGATCAATTAGTGAAGCAATTGTAGCCATGGCATCTGCAGCACGATTCTACTCTCTTGGTATCTGCTCAAAATCTATCTTTGTGAAGTGCTGTTTCAAATCATCCACCATTTGTTTGTAAGGCATTAATTTTTCATCCTTTGTTTGGTAATCATCAGTTGCTTGACAGATGACAAGTTGAGAATCCCCAAAAACACGAAGTTCGTGGATCTTCCACTGAACTGCAATTCGTAATCCAGTTGTTAATGCCTCATATTCCGCTATATTGTTAGTGCAAGGAAATGATAAGCGGTATGATTTTGGTATAGAATCGCCTTGAGGAGTTATAAAGAGAATACCAGCGCCTGCCCCATGTTGTGTGTATGAACCGTCAAAGTACAGTTGCCATGGCTTTACATGTGATATTGTTAAAATGGATTCATCTGAAAATTCGGAATTTAGAGGAACATCATCAATCATGGGGGCATCTGCTAATTGATCCGTGATTGCTTGTCCTTTTATTGCTTTTCTGTCTACATACTCGATGTCGAATTCACTCAGGATCATTACCCACTTGGCCAGTCGCCCAGTAAGTGTTGCTTTATTGAGGAGGTATTTCAACGGATCGATCCTTGCAACCAACTTAGTCTTATGAGTGAGCATATAATGGCGTAATTTCTGTGAAGCAAAGACCACAGCGAGACATGCACGCTCGATTGGTGTGTAGTTTAGCTCATATCCCACCAATGTGTGACTGATATAGTATACTGCTTTTTCCTTGCCGTCAGCTATTTGTTGTGCTAGGAGTGCCCCCAGTGCTGTTGGAGTAGCTGATATGTATAGTAGCAAAGGCTGATCTAGAATTGGTGGCATCAAAACTGGCGGATTCAAAAGATAATCTTTGAGCGTCTAAAAAGCTTGTTGACAGTTATCATCCCATTTGAACTTGATATTTTTATGTAGCAGGTGTTGAAAAGGATTACACTTATCTGCAAGTTGTGCTATGAATCTTTGTATAGACTGGAGTCTCCCTTGTAAGGATCGAAGTTGACTGATATTTCTGGGTGGCGGCATGTCCAAGATAGCCTTGAATTTTGCTGGATCGGCTTCGATTCCTCTTTTAGACACAATGAATCCTAGGAGCTTCCCGGAGGTTACTCCAAAGACACATTTCTTGGGGTTTAATCTTACTTTGTATTTTTCCAACCGATTAAAGATGACTAAAAGTATGTCTAAATGTGTATCTCTGTCTATTGATTTACCCAAGAGATCATCAACATAATCTTCCACGGTTATGTGCATGAGATCATGAAAGATAGTGGTCATTGCTCTTTGATATGTAGCACCTGCATTTTTCAGCCCAAAGGGCATGACATTCCAACAGAAAGTTCCCCACGGACAAGTGAATGATGTTTTGTGTTGATCCTCGGGTGCAATCCTGATTTGATTATAACCAGAAAATCCATCCATTAAAGATAACATTTCGTGACCTGCTATGAGATCAACGATCAAATCAATATTTGGTAATGGAAGTCATCTTTCGGACAAGCTTTGTTGATGTCTCTGAAATCTGTACATATTCTGATGCTGCGATCTGGTTTACTGACAGGTACTAAATTGGAGATCCATTCGGGATAATCAATTGGGCGTATGAATCTGACATCCAATAACTTCTCCAGCTCTGCTTTGACTAGTAATGCCACTTGTGGATGCATTTTCCTTAATTTCTGTTTCACTGGCTTTGCCCCCGGTTTGACTATCAAATGATGCATTACCAAATCCGGATCTAGTCCAGGCATATCAGCGTATGACCATGCAAAGTTGATTTGTCGTTCTTTGAAGAAGCTTATGAATTTTGCCCTTTCAGACTCTGTCAATGATTGAGCCAGGAATATATTGTGTGGAACTTCTTCTGTACCAATGTTTGTCTTGATAGTCTCCTCTACCAACATGGATGACTTTTCCTCATATGATGCTGGGAGAATGTCGAGCCTTCCATCTTCGGGTGCCTCAGAGAGGTTTTCACCCTCAGATACGTCCTTTCTTTTTACTTTTTGGGGATTAGATAGCGCCACAGTGTGGTTTTCGCCATAAGACCCTTGATTTGTTCTTATTTTCACATTTTTGCGACTGGAAGGTCCGACACCCTCACCAAAATATGCCATGTTGTTGAGTTCTATGGTGTATCCTGCTTTGTGGTCCCCAGGGGGAAGATCATCTCGTATGCCAAGATAGTCAATAATAGCTTCATCATTTTGAAATGTGTCAAATTGTGCTGGTCCTTCATAATCCCAGTCAATGAGTTGGTGGTGAACAAGGGGAAGGCCTTTAATGTTTTCAGAGTTTGTGGGGCTAAGAGTGAGATGTGGTTATATTCGGGTATATCAAGGCAATCGTCGAGGTCATCGATGGCACTCTCCTCATCAGTTTCGATCATGAGTGAATCCAAATTGTCGTCACTAGTAGCGCATTCTGGGACAGGTGTTCTCATCCTATGTGATTTCGACCTAGAACCTTGAGACGAAGACTGTGTGCAATCCTTATGGGTTGTTTCCTGACCAACTCTGAACTTTTTATAAAATTCCTCTTCTTCTGTGGGTTCATCTGGCTCTCTGAATGTCTCGGTGAGCTCATAGTCACTGGAGGATTTGTCTGAACCCCATTCCCATTTGTTGGAATCTGTGGAATATTAATCCTCTTGTTGAACTTTGGCAACTTTGATTTGTGATGCCTCTTCTGTCCTTTTAGTGTGGATCTTGGAAGTCAGAAAACCAAGTCCCTTTGAGTGTTCCCTTTTTATAGTCAATTCAGGTTGTAAGGGCTCCATAACGCCTTCCTTGCGTAACCCAAGAGGGCTTTTTCCATCATACCCGAATTTTTGTAGAATCTTGAAGCCTTTGCCATATTTCTCACAAGGTATATTGATCTGATCTTGTGTGTCCTCTTCAATGTCTTTGAAAAGCATTTTGTATAAATCTTCCTCTTCTAGTTCGCCCCATCTTTGAAAGGTAGTAGGATCCCATTTGAGTATCATGATGGATATTTGCTTGTTAGGATGTGGCCTTCCATATTCTTTTGGAGAGCTCATGACTTGTCGTAAATACATGGTTTGATTTAAAGTGTATTCTCCCATGCCTTTGTCCTGAAATTTGCCTTTAAGTTCACCTTGTTTTGATGTCGAAGGTTTCAATGACTCAGGGTCAATGTATGCCGAAGAAGGAGCAGCCTCACGATTACTGGGAATGATGGTTTCAGTATGTGATCTCAGGTTATTGCAATATATGAACGGATTAGGATCACCGTTAACTGTTACCTCAACTCCATTATGAGGAAACTTAATGCATTGATGATATGTCGATGGGACTGCCCTCATTTCATGAATCCAAGGACGTCCTAGCAATATATTATAAGTGAGATCTAGATCTAGGACCTGACAAACCACATCCTTTGTGACTGGCCCAATTCTTAGAGGTAAGGTGACTGTGCCCTTGGATGAGCGCTCTTCATCATCATATGCCTTGATGGTGATTTGATTTGTTGAATTCACAGCTTTATCAAAATATCCCAATTGTTTAATGGTGCTCAATGTACAAATGTTTAGACCAGCTCCTCCATCTATCAGGACTCGCTTTATTCGATGTTTGTGTATGAAGGCTTCAACATGTAAAGGTGCATTATGTGGCTGACTTACGGAGGTGTCATCGGCTTCTGTGAATGTAAGGGAATGTGGAATGGAAAGGTATCCCACCATGGCTTGAAACTGGTCCACGTTCAGATCAGTAGGAATGACAGGGTCTCTCAAGATTTTGTCAAGAATAGCTTTATGGGCGGGGGATATACGTAATAGCTCAAGTATGGAAATGAGCGCGGGTGTCTTCCCTAACTGTTCTACAAGGTCATACTCAGGTTTGGTTGATGAAGAAGCGGTATTTTTAGTGAAGGCACCTGGCAAAGTAATTTTACCTCGACGAGTTGTAACATGACATTCAGAGGTATGTTCGGAAGAAGATCCAACACCTCTTAGGACAATCTTGGGTCTCTGAGGAAGATTCTCAGGGTTTTTGTTCTTGATGGTAATAGTAGAGATATGATTGTCCATAGAGATATGATTGATAGTTGAATCATAGTTATAAGGTGCTCTAGTATAGTTGGCTTGATCATCTGTGACTTTAGTTTTTCCTTTGTCATGCTTTGGGAATGGTTCCTTAAACATCTCATGTTCTTGATTGGATGAGTGTCCCTCAATCTCAATGTCACCTCTATCAATGAGATCTTGCACAATGTTCTTCAGTCGATGGCAATTTCCTGTCTTATGACCCTTGCTTTTATGAAATTCACAATACTCATCATCATTCCACCAATTTGGTTTAACCTTTGGTTCATATGGAGGAAAATCTGGAACTGTGATCACTTTGTTTGCCACAAGCTTTTTGAAGACTGATTCAAGTGGTTCTCCCAATGGGGTGTACTTCCTTCGTGATCTAGAAGTTGTTTGAGTATTCACTTGATTTTTTGTAGAAATTGATCCCGAAAAGATGAATTTGGGTCGCACTATGTTAGCATCAACAACACCATCATTGACTGTGTTTTTGTTTTTATTCCAAAATCTTGGCTTGTCTTTTCCTTTAAAGTCATCTTTGTTTTCCTTGAATATCTTAATGACTCCTTGTTCAATTAGAACCTTTTCTGTTGCTAAGCCTTTTTCAATGACATCCTTGAAGGTGGACAAACAAGCTTTCCTTAGATGATAGCCAATGTCTTTGTTAACATTTTGAGTGAACATTTCTACCATTTGTTTCTGTGGAATTTCACAAGAGCATCTGCTAGCTAGATTTCTCCATCTTTGTAAAAATGATGCAAAAGATTCTCCTTCTTTTTGCTTAGTATTGCACAAAGTAGCGACTGAGATATCTGTCTCTATATTGTAGGAGAAATGCTGAATAAATGCCTCTGCTAAGTCACCCCATGACTTAATACCAGGTGGTAGTTGAGAGAACCATTCCATAGCTTGATCGCCTAAACTTTGTGGGAACAATCTCATCAAATATGTTTCTTCTACCGCTACCTCAATGCAAGCTGTGAAAACTTGTCTTATGTGTGCCTTGGGGTCTCCTTTTCCTCTATACTTGTCAAATTTTGGCATCACAAAGTGTGCAGGAAATGGAGGCATTGGAATTCTCTTGTCAAATGGATAAGGACATATGTCTCTCATTGTGTATGTTGGTTTTGGTGTATTTATGTCCTCCATTTTCTTTTGTAAATCTCTGATTTGTTGCTCCAAATTGCTCTTAGATGGAGATTGACTTCTTGAAGCATACCCCATGTTTGAGGCACCCATTGGAGGAGGAGCATATTGCATATATGGATGATATTGATCATACACATGTTCATATGGAGGAGGTCTATATTGATGCGGCATATAGGGAGCACTTGGTATAGCTTCATGTTGAGGAACCCCATATCTATTTTGCGCATGTATACCATATTCTACAGGCATGTCATGTTCTATTGTGTTGCCCCCAAATTTGACATGGGGTTTCCTTGTGTCCAAATTTTGAGCATGCCTTTGAATGTCCAATTGTTTTGGTTGATCCATAGCTTGAGCATATCTATCTGCATAAGACTTCCATAATGGTCTTCGAAGGTAAGTATCATATGTTTGACCATGTGTATGTGGGACTTCTGGTTTTTGAAGCAAAGCTGATGGTGATTCAGGTACCATATGTGGTCCTCTATTTCCTCCACTATTAGGTCTCCTTTGATCCATGTTGGAGTGAGTTTGTTGCAAAGGTTGGTTTTCCATAAGTTGAGACATGTCAAAGTCATGAGGTATTTTAGCTCCACTTTGTGCCATCATGTGTAAGAAGTATTGTCTGTCCCTCCTCATTATTTCTTCAACCAATCTATTGAAATGAGGATTCATAATGGATTCTTCCACATCTGCTGAATGTATTGAAAAGTTGTCCACATTGTCATTGTGTGTAGCATTGTTGTTTGTAGTGTCTGTGTTTTCCACATTTGGAATGTTTCTATAAACATCCATGTCAGACAATGTAGTGTGCTCAGGATTGAAAAATAAATCGTTATCATACTCATAAGAACTCATGTTTGCGGACTCTTGAGCTTCTTTAGCTTTTCTCCTAGATTTTTGAAGACGGGTTTCAACCATGAACTAGGTATAGACCAAGATGTGAGAGACTAGATGAAAAAATGGCAAGAGTATGGAAGACCAAGAGTTGTATGGAGTGTAAATGAATCTGAGGTGTACTTGCAATGTCCAAAATGTAAGACCAAGTATGTATGTAGTAGAGTAGGTGTGACTTCCAAAGAGAGGATAGTTTCTCTTGATGAGGTAAGTTGACCTTGACTCTAAGTAAGACCAAATGAGACCCAAAGGTAAGAAACCTTGATGAGGGACCACTTAGCAAAGTGTAGTTGTATGTAGTATGTTGACAAAGTATGATGAGGACAAGCAAGTGACCTTTTGACCCAAGTTTATACAAGTATGAATGTAAAATGAGATGTGAAGCAATGATGGACTGTATGAGACCCAAAGACAGGTTGAATGCTAGATGAAACCTGAAGAAACAACCTAGGAAGCTCAAGTATTCTGAAACTGATTTCTTTTGTTTGCTGGACTGTAAAAATTTTCAATTCTGGACACAGACGCTTCTGTATACTTCATAGACGTGATTCCAAGACACAAACGTGTCTCTATTCGACACAGATGCTTCTAGACACACAGACACTATTATGCCCTTCATAGATGCGCTTATATGACTCAGACGCGGTTAAAATAGACACAGACGCATTTTTGTAAACTTCATGCAATTTTTCCAATCTGTGAAGTTATTTTGTTGTGACCAAATCCGACTGTTTGACTGTTTTTCGTGACAAGAGGACACAATGTTGATGAGGACTCAATGTTTGCAAGTGTTTAGACTCCAAAAGTGTGTTGTTTGATGTAAAATGTTTTGCATACACTTGAAGACACAAAAGACACAATGTTTTGTTGTTTGGTCTTGAATGTTTGAATGTTTAGCATAAGGCAAGCACAATTCTTATGGCTGGCCAAGATAATAGTTGTTGATCCCACATAGGGTTTTACCCCCAAGGCTACGCTATTCAGAGCGGATACTTAGATGCTTGACCTCACTGGCTCCACCCTCGACACTCACTTCTCGGGTCAGCCAAGCATCAGTCCCCATGAAAACTCCCCATGGTGAACTTTGTATCTCTACTAAGAACCGTATGTGTGTGGGCTGCTACCAGAGGTCCGACCTCCTGCCCCAACAACTAGAAGGATTTGGGCTTCTAAAACAAAAAGGTGCTAGTAAGGGCATCCGCTCATGTGGCCATACATGCGGCACTTTCAACTCTGTAAATACAGAAGGCTCCCAGCCGGTAGGGGTTACGCCCTACAAATGATCAAATAAATTTGATCAAACGGGTTTATGGGGAGACATAGTGTCGGTATGAACTAATCAACACACGTTATTCATAGTTTTCACCATGAATACATTTGATTATAGTGGTTCGGATGAGGTGGGTTTTCCTTGCTACCACTTGGGTCGTTCTCTTCTCACTAGTAGTCCTAATGACCACACGGGAAGACAGGCCCTCTAAAGATTGAACAAAAAGAGCCTATTGCTCAAGACACAAAAGACAATGATTCAATTTTAGTGCACCAATGGAAGTGTTTGCTAATCTATGAAAACAAGGCACACAACAAAATTTCAAAACCCTAGCCAAGGACCTACAACAAAATTTGTTAGTAGTTTGGGTTGTTTGACATAATCACCCCTTCCTGCAAACACACAAGTTAGGTAAATTTTAAAAACCCAAAAGACTTTGTGAAAGAGGGGCCTTCAACAAAAACGTTTTGCTTCCAAGACAAGCTGCACAAACTTAGCTAGATCTGAAAGGGTTAGTCCAAAAATAAACCAGATCTGAAACCCTAAGTGCGAAATCCAAAAATTGAATCAATGAAAATTTAAAAATTTTGAAACAGTAAATACACAGACGTTGTTACCCACAACACAGACGCGTCTGGATAACACAGACGCGGTTATGTGATGTATAGATGCAGCCAAAAATCACAGACGCCCTTCTCTGACACAGACGCGGGTGGAAACAACATAGACGCGTCTCTGAAACACAGACGCTCCTGTCTGAAACTTGCAAAATAAAATTTGTCGAAAACACAGACGCGATTCCAGATTCCACAAACACGCCTGAAAATCAAAGACGCGATCCGAAAGTTCGCAGACACGGAAAAACCTAAAATGCCGTCGAAAAATGTCCGATCTGCAACTTCAAAAACGCAAAATCTACAACAAGAAGGTTAAATGCAAAGGGACAAGAGTCCCACCGGGCGTGCCAAAATGTATATGGTGAAAATGGATACAATAATAACAAGATTGAAAGGCTAAATGAATTCAACCACAAAACCCTAGCCTAACAATCAACAAAGATCCACCATAACATATGAAGATTACCTAAGACAATGCAAATCACATGAAATCACAAAGATTATACCATCACATGTCCAACAGGTTTTTGATCTCCATTCTTCCTATCTCCATTGATCTTGCTTGATATATTTGCTCTCAGATTTTATGTGCACAAGAGCTCAACAAAGAACGGAATGTGGTTGCAAGTAGGATCATAGTGTAGCCAATTGATCAAGTTGTTAGGGTTTGATAATGAAGAAGGCATCTCCTTAAATAGAAGACACAATATGAAATGGAGGGATAAGATTGAGAGGTGTAAAAAGGAGGTCGGCTAGGATTAGAGGGTAGGTAAAGGAAATAGTAAAATAATGAAAGGGGTAGGTAGTGTATGAATTAAGAGATGAATGACATGTGTCATGGGTAGAAAAAGCTAATGAATTAATTAAATAAATAAAGATTTATTTAATAAATAGAAGAAGTAGGATAATTAAATAAATAAGATATTTATTTAATTTAGGAAAAGGATAATTTAAATAAATAAATGTATTTATTTAAATGAGAAATAAGGCTAGAAGAGGATAAATGAATTAATTAAATAAATAAAGATTTATTTAATTAATAGAAGAATTAGGCTTAGATAATTAAATAAATAAAATATTTATTTAATTAAACATGACAATTTTGGGTGTCTACAGTTGTAAATTAGAATAAAATGTCACATAGATGTAATAGACCAGAAATCAAAATTATTATTATTCATGTATCAATATATATCCATTACATTTTTTATATCTCCTTTATATGTATATGTTATCTATATCTTTTCTCTCTTCTATATCTCTCATCTATTTTGGTGAATAGCTCTTTCCTATCTACTTATATCTACAATAGGGGACGTGGCCCTTAGATGATATCCCTAAAGTAAAACCTATCTTCAAAGCTCCTATTTTGGACCCTTATTTCTAGTTTGCTATTACCTATCTTTGGACCGATTTTTGTATACTATTTTTCAGCCAACATCATCCCCTCATTAAAATATTAACTCATCCTCAAGTAAACCTTGTCCAGAATCATGATGAAAATGTTCTAACCTTTCTTTGTTGAGATAACACGATAGGATATTTCCATCTAAAGTCTCAAATTAGAGTGCTTTAGAATCAAGAATATCATTGATTTTGTAGTTGACCATTATAGTAAAATTAAATTCTTGAAATAGAAAGAGCCATCTCCATATATTGTTGAACACTTTTAGATGCTAAGAGGGGGGGGTGAATCAACATATATAAAAAATTAACCGATTTAACCAATAAATTATCATTCAGTCCATTTACCACATGTGCAGAAGCAAGGAACCAAAAAACATAATAGAAATCACACATGAACACTGAGATTTTATTTGGAAAACCCAATGAGGAAAAAAAATGGTGAGAACTATCCCACTATATAAAAAACAGGTTACAATATATTAGGTTGAAGGCCAAGGAAGCTCACTGCTCTTGATTTAGACTTGCATAACTGAGGCATACAACCTCAGAGAAATATATAGGGTACTTCCAGAATATCACTCAATCATACCACTGCTCTTGATGTAAAACTACCTTCATTACTATGCAACTACACTTGCACACCTTCACACTTACACAATATCACTCAATCATACCACATACTACATTCACCTTCCTCCAAGATGATTTCATCCATACCATTCACAATCAAAATAACATCAATCAGGTCGGCCTAATTTGACATGTAACATGTAGATACAAATAGTCGACCCAAAAACACTCTTCAAGGTAATGTGAAAGGTAGAATGAGGTGTGTGAAGCATCACACCATGTTGACACACCTTCCTATCCATCCCATTTTGTAGATCCACACGTTGTCGTGTGGACCAAAAACACCATAGGTCAGCTCCAAGAGATAAAATTGTCAATGTCTTGTAACCAAACTAATTGAATACATAATGTAGACCACCAAAAATACTTGCAGAGGCACTAGAAACCATTCTTTTTGCATGTCCTTTCTCAATTTTATCCTTGATAATTTTGTTCAAGATCTCTATAGTGGTTCCAAACCTCTCTTTATTTGTATCAATTTCCAACTTTAGTAAAGTACCAATGTTCTTGCCAACCTCTTTCAGAGTACCTCATAAGGTAACTTAGACAACCATGCAATCCTTGGTTCAACAAACTCAATGTAACAACAAGCCCTACTCACCAAAAAAGACAATTTTTCATTCTTGTATTTCCCAACCAAATCACCGAGGATCCTCTCCTTGGCTTGCATCTTGTTTTTAAAACTTTTGAACCAACCCCAATATTGCTTGTTGTATTTGTCTATATCATTGTTAAAGCTTCTAATATGCTATTTGATTTTCACTTCAATGGGATGGAACTTTTCCCATACCTTATTCCCTATGCCCGAAATCTCATTCATATACATGAAAGCCAAATTTATAAGAAGAGACCCAAACTTAAATAAATACTTTTCACTCTTGGTCTTCTCAAGGTTATCTATCAATTATAGTCTCAAGAGTTTGCCCATATAGAACTTCTCATCATGAACCCCCGTCTGGTTTGCAACATAGATTACAGTGGTGGTAGTAGAATCCTCCCAGTTTTGAAAGTAAATCTTCTACACTACCCCCTTGGTAACATACTTGGACACCTCGATCAATTATATATTCCATTGTCATAGATCTCTTATTAGAAATTGAACTAGTCAACTATGCTATCGTGGCATTCTTCACCATCTTCATCACTTGGATATTGTCAAAGGAGCACAATCTAGTCAAGGTCATAAAGGAATCCTTCGTGATTCTATGAG
This sequence comes from Cryptomeria japonica, assembly GCF_030272615.1. Classification (NCBI taxonomy): domain Eukaryota; kingdom Viridiplantae; phylum Streptophyta; class Pinopsida; order Cupressales; family Cupressaceae; genus Cryptomeria; species Cryptomeria japonica. The sequence goes on along the minus strand of NC_081411.1, from coordinate 591,715,596 downwards.
ACCAGTCAAGATACATCACATCACCGTGAATCTAACTCAAGATAATCTGAATCCATGCATGGTCATAGTTGAAGTCGAGGAAATCTTTCCAAGCGTTAAAATCTAACTATAGAATATGCTTGTATTGGGGCTTGAATGTCATCTAATCATCTTCTACTTATTGTTTCCACAAATCATTAAAGTTTAGAGGACTTACTTCTATCAAGGGGTGCATGTTTATAAGCCCTAACATATTTAGTGTAAACTATGTCTGTTAGAACCTTCGAAAAAAATCCAAAAAATCCATAATAGAACAAGATACACCATGTAAATCATCCACACATACGAAATATTACTAAATCACTCCTCTATTACTGCACTAATTGAACATGTATTCAAACTAGAGATATTGAAAAATTTGACAACTGAACAAAAGATATCAACATGTTTGACATCAATGACAACACGAACTCCTATTTGCAACATATACATTCTTGTATCACTAGTTTATTTAAGAGGAATTTCAAGGACCCATGATCAGTGTAATATATGAAGGGATTATATTCTAAGTAGTATTAAAATCTGTGTTAAGTGTAGACATGACTAAGGCTTCTCGCTCAATGGTGGTATAGTTTCTTATGCTTGATACAATTTCCTACTGGAAAATTCTATTGGGTGGTCCTTGTTTCCCCTAGGTTGGGCTAATAATACACTAATGGCTATTCTGGATGCATCTACATGAACATTAAAAGGTACCGACCAATTCAAAAAAGATAAGAAAGGGTGCTTCTGCTATCTTCTAAATGATAGTGTTGAAATATTATTGGCTTTGTTATGTACAATTGATGGTTTAATTGGTCTTCCAATTTTTCAACAATTCTTCTAAGGGTGTAGCTTTGGTGGTGTATCCTTTGATGAACTTCCTAACCAGTGTATCCAAGGAATGGTTTTACTTTTGGGGATGTCTTATGGAGTGGTAGGTTCATAATTAGATAAATTTTCATTGGGTTTGCCATTAAGGCTTCTTTACAAATGATATGTAAAGTAATAGTGTGCTAAAGGGGACCATAAAGATACATTAATTAAGGTTCAAAGATATTTGCATACTCCTATATTTTTCCAACATTGCCCAAAGTGCCTAAATATGTTCTACCAACAATCCATATATTGTCTAATCATCTAAATATACTTTCAAAAAGTAAGGAATGAAATTATCCTTAAATGTGTTGACCATTTTCTAGCTAAAAATAGTAGGGGCATTCTTGAGCTTGAATGGCATTAATATGTACATGAATGATCGCCATTTGGTGGCAAATTTCGTTTTAGTTCGGTCTTCCTCCCTTATCCTTACCTAGTGGTGTCCAAAGAACCCATAGGTGATTAGACATATTTCCCTTTCGACAACATATTCCAAGATTTATCAAAGAGGGTAACTAGATATATATCCAAATCCAAACACATGGGTGGAGAGGAGCAACAAGTGGAGTAGCGAGCGGGAAATTCAAATTTCAAATCTGGGGATGGTGAAATTCTTGGGGATGGCAGTCTTCCTGCAGGTGGAGCTGGTAATCATGCTGGTCCTCAGGCTTGTCAGGGCACTGAGGGGGACAAGGTGACAAGCAAATCGGTGGAAGATAAAGAATCCAAAACCGAGGACCCACATGATAGAGGTAAATAAAAGAAATGGTCTTCTCTTTTTGGAGTCAAGCCTCTAGTGAAATCTTGTCATCCGAAAGTTTAAAATATCTTTGATCCGAGGATAGGGGTTGTTGCTATTTCTGTTCCGAATAAACTAGTCGATTTCACTGTGTCTGGCTTTGCTATGACCTTAGTGGGAAGGTTTGCTGGTTTTAGACCTAACATTGATGTTGTAAGAAATTTCATAAGGATGAAATTGGTTCTTAAAGGTCAAGTGGATGTGGCGGCTTTGCCTAGGGGTTTTTTTCCCTTTGCCTTTAATAATGAAGAAGATATGAATAAAGCACTCTGTGAAGGGCCATGGATGTTCGACAAGTCAACCTTGGCTTTACAGAAATGGGCTCCTAACCTCCCACTGGATGAGTCCTTTTTTGTATCAGCGCCTGTGTGGACATGTCTCCTTGGCCTTCCATTGGAATTCTGGAATGAGGAAGTCTTTAAAGGGATTGCAAGATCATTTGGTGAACTTCTTTCAATCGACCCGATGACAACAGCTAAATCAAGGTTGGTTTTTGCTCGTATTTGTGTGAATGTTAATCAAATGATGGATATGCCTCAATCTATTGAGATCCTGTCTAAATTAGGGAAATGGACCCAAGCGATGGAATATGAATCTCTCCTATTTGTTTGTTTTCATTGTAAAAAGTCAGGTCATTGGGCGAAATCTTGCCCGCTTAAGAAGAGTAAGATTAGTAAAAATGATAGTAACTTGAAGAAAAAATGGAAAATGAAAGGGAAGAATGATGATCTACCTTTAGAGGTTGTCCCTAAGAAGGAAGTGATCAAGATGGAAAATGAGGAAAAGAAGGGTGTGAATAGTAACATTGAAAAATCAGTTTGTGACTGTTCTAACAATTATAAAGAAAGAAACAAGGAGGAAGAGCATGGGAAAGAAGAAAAGGTTCAAAAATTTGAATTAGAGGATCAAAAGGTTGGTCCTATCATCCAGGGTAAAGTTGATGAGAGTTCAAATGATGATGCTTTGGCTTCATCTAATAATAAAGAAAATGAGGAAGACTTTAATGAAGCATGGGACTGTAATATTTTGAACACTGAGCCTTTGTTGTTATTAACCAATGGAAGTCCAAAGCAAACTGGAATTATGATCCTAAACTCCCAATCTAAAACTCCTCCTAAAATTTTGGAAATGGCGGTTCTTGAGGGAAATCTTAGGATTTTTGGTACTAAAGATGGAAAGTCAAATAATGGAGGACCCATTGTAGGTATCTCAACTAGAAGAAAGAATAAGAAAGGGGCAGATGTTGGAAGTCATCGCAAAAAGAAGAGGAGACCCTCCCTAAAGAATCAAAGGGAATAGGAAAGTTGGAAGAACCGTGCTGACGGAACACAGGGCTCCATTGAGTCAGCCTTATCCTCGGTTAAAGTATGAAGATAATCTCATGGAATATTAGAGGGTTGAATGCCCCCCATAAGAAGGATGTGTTGTGTAATATTGTTAGAGATCATAAACCGGATGTAGTTCTTATTCAGGAAACTAAGATGTGTAAGGATAAACTGGAAGGGATTAGAATATTCAAAAGTAATGGGGTAATAGGAACTAGTTCGGAGGGTGCCTCAGGTGGAACAACTGTCTTTTGGAATTAGAATACTATTATAGGTAAGGAAATTGCTTCAGGGGTCAATAGGATCTCAGTCTTGCTTGAGCATATTAAGGATAACTTTGTATGGGTTATTACTAATGTCTATGCATCTAATTCTAAAGCTGGAAGAACTAAATTCTGGAGGAGCCTGGCTGAAGATAGATTAAGTTTTGCTGACAAAAGATGGATGATCATGGGAGATTTCAATACTCCTTTAAAAGAGGATGAAAATATGGGAGGCCTCCCTTTGCAACTAGAGGGTAGACAAGATCTTATGTATTTTATTAATGATCAAGCTTTGATGGATGTGGATCTCCAAGGGATTAATTACATTTGGACCAATCGAAGAACTGGTTCTGATCTTATTCAAGTAAGGTTAGATAGATCCCTTATTTCTCCTGATTGGCTTTCTAAGTATAATTGTTCTTTGGCGTCAATCATTAAGATTGGATCTGATCATTACCCTATTTCTTTCACTGCCAATTCAACGTCTGCTAAGCTAAATTTTCCTTTTAGATTTGAAAAAGAATGGTTATCCCACCGGTCTTTTGAAGTTTGTGTTGTTGAATGGTGGAATTCGGAGATTGAGGGAACAACCTTATTCAGAGTTGCCAAAAAGCTTAACATTATAAAAGCTAAAGTCAAAATATGGAACAAAGAGACTTTTAGAGATATCTTTAAAAGTAAAGATCAAATTAAGATTAATATAAAAGATGTTCAAGAGAAAATCCAAGAGGAAGGGCTTTATGAGGATTTGAGAAATGTTGAAAATGGGTTGCTGTCTAAATACCATGATATTATCTCTAATGAGGAAACCTTTTGGAGACAAAGATCAAGAGCATTTTATTTGAAGGAAGGTGACAAAAACACCCGGTTTTTCCACTTGACTGCTCTTAAGCATAGGGTGGCTGACATGATTTCCAGATTATCTCTCAATAGGGGGATTTTATCAGATGAAAATGAAATAAGAAAGGAAGTTATGGATTTTTTTAGCAATTTGTTGGGAGGGGTGGACGTACTAGATATCAGAAATCAAGACCTTCTTTCTCAAGCTATCCCTCCTATTCTAAATGAGGATGACAACAAAAATCTATCTCGGATCCCTTCAAATCAGGAAATCAAAAAGGCAGTGTTTTCTTTTCATGGAGATAAGTCTCCTGGTCTGAATGGATTCCCAATGTTCTTTTTCCAGAACTTTTGGCATATTATGGAGAGTGATATCTGTAATGGAGTTAAAGAATTCTTTGGTTCAAGGAGGCTTCTAAAAGAACTCAATGCTACCTTTATCATTCTTATTCCTAAGATCTCTAGAGCTGATTCTCTTAATAAGTTCAGACCTATCAGCTTATGTAATTCTATTTACAAGAATATATCTAAGGTTCTTACTTCTAGAATGCTGGATATTCTTCCCCGCATTATTGCGGCTCAACAGAATGGTTTTGTCCCTAGTAGATAGATTTTGGATTCTATTATTTCTATTCATGAGAATATTCATTCTTTAACTGCTGCTAAAAAACAGGGCTTTTTTCTTAAGCTGGATATGTCTAAGGCATATGATAGAGTGAATTAGCAATTCCTTTTCAGAATTATGAAAGCTTTTGGGTTTGGGGAAAAGGTGACTCATCTTTGTTCTCAGTTAACTGGAGCCTCTACCTCTACAGTTATTATTAATGGATCCCCTTCCAGTTTCTTCAAAAGTTCTAAAGGCCTAAGATAGGGGGATCCCATCTCTCCTATCTTGTTTACTATTTTGGCTGAAAGTTTGGCTAGATTTATTATGAGAAATGTGGAAGAAGGGAAACTCAATGGCCTTAAACCTTCATCTTCCAACGTAACCTGTACTCATGAACATTTTGTTGATGATTCGATCACAATGGGAGAAGCTACCATTAGGGAAATGAGAAACATGATGAGTGTTATGGATTCCTATGAAACTGCTTCTGGTCAAAAAATAAATTGGGATAAGAGTTCTTTGTTCTTCATTAATACCCTTAAAGATAGACAAAGAAGGATTGAAAGAATCCTTGGTTGCAAAATTGGTGAGTTTCCTTCAACCTATTTGGGTCTCCCTCTATGTTTGAATCCTTCGGAGAATTTTTGGATGAAGCTGGTTGATAGATTCAATACCAAGTTGGTTGGGTGGAAAGGAGGCCCCCTTAGCCAAGCGGGTAAGGTGACGTTGCTTAAAGCTACCCTTCAAAATTTGCCTATCTATGCCATCAGTCTGTTTAAAATCCCCAGAAAGTTTGCGGAGGCAATTGAAAGAATTCAAAAAAAATTCTTATGGTCGGGAGTGGAAGATAAAAATAGAATCCCCCTTATTGCGTGGAATAATATTTGTACTCCTAAGGCGTATGGGGGTTTGGGATTAAGGCATATTATAACTATGAATAATGCCTTGTTAGCTAAACAAATTTGGAGAATGAAAGGGGAGGAAAGATAATGGAATTTAATTTGGAAAAATAAATACCTTTACATGCAACCATCTGAGGAAGGATTTATGGAAAATACTTTTTTTGTTGAAGGATCTACAATTTGGAATGCAGTTCAAATGGCTAAAGATTGGGCAGTAGCTGGAAGAATGTGGAAATTGGGGAATGGGAGAATTATTAGATTCTGGGAGGACAGATGGCTTATGGATAAACCGCCAGAGGAAATTCCTATCCTTAAGGAATGGAAAGATTGGTTCAAAAGTAGGTATGGAGGCTTTGTTAGAGACTACTGGAGAAATGGCAAGTGGATTGAGTTCAGCCAGCTTTGTCCAGGATTAGAATTTCTAGAGATTCTGATTTCTTCTAAAATTTTTATGGACAACGTTGAGGATTGTTTGATTTGGAGGGAAACTTTAGATGGGAAATATTCTGTGTCTTCAGCAGTGTCTATCCACAACAAAGTTCTGGATGAGATCCCTTTGTGTGCTAAAGTGTGGATAAAGAAGTTGACACCCAAAATTAATATCTTCTTTTGGATTTTTATCCAAAATAAGGTGTTAACTCTTTATAATCTCCATAAATGTGGATTTTTTTTTCCTAACAGGTGTTCTCTTTATTGCAGGGAGGAGGAGTCTGCTTGTCATATCCTCTACCAATGTAATTTCAGTCAGGAAATCTGGAATATTATGTGTAGTAGTTGGAAGTTGAGTTGGGTTTTCCCGAACTCTTTGGAAGAGTTCTGGCAGCAATGGTATTGTCCTACTTCCAATTCTAAGAATGTTGAGCTTTGGAAACTTACTCTACCTAATGTTATATGGAACATCTGGAAGGAGCGTAACAATAGGATTTTCAAGGATAAAAGTGCTAACCCTCAAGTGGTGGTGGATAAAATCTATAGAGGGATTTTTGAATGTTTAAATGGAATTGATCATGGTTTAGCTGCTAAAGAAGACTTTAATGAAAGATGGAATTTATCCAATAACATAATTAATGTGGGTAAGGGTAGGGATGGTCTTGTTTGGTGCTTTCCTTCTCAGGGATGGATTAAGGCCAACTTTGATGGGGCGTCTAAGGGGAACCCAGGGAAAGCTGGTTATGGGGGCATTGTCAAGAATTTTGCTGGAAGCTGCCTTGTGGCAGTTGTTGGACCCTTGGGTAATCAAACTAGTCATTATGTTGAAGAATCTGCGGCTTTGAACACTTTGATTATTGAAAAAGATCTTAATCATGATAATCTATGGTTGGAAGGAGATTCACTTAACATAATTAAATGCCTTATGGGAGAAATTGAGCCTTCATGGACTATAGAAAATATTATTTTTAAAGCTAGAGAAATAATTGCTAGCTTTAAATTTATTATCATAGAACATGCCTTTAGAGAAAAAAATGGGGTTGTGGATGGGTTAGCGAACCTAGGCGTAAATTCCAAAGCTCAATGTATATGGAATGGGGAAGTTAATATGGATTTTAATATTAAAGAACTTATCTGAAATGACAGATTCATGGGGAAAGAGGGATCGCATGATTAATCATGAATGTTGTAATGAGTAATATTCAAATATTTAGAAAGGTAACGATGACATGTTAGAAGGCAGAGTCCTAATCAAGAATATTAATTTTCCGCACACTTTGTGGGTATGCATTTTCAAAAATTCGACTGTCATTGGGAAGAAAGGTCTGAAGTTGTAGAAGAAGAGAAATTGTAAATCGAATTCTAAAATGGGGGTGATCAAAGAAGAGAGGAACCTGATAATATTTCTACATGGAAGGAGATGCCTAAGGTTTGGGCAAAGCTGGAGAAAGGATTCATGATGAATTTCATGGAAAAGATGGTCGACTATGATAAAGTCAGAGTTAACCTAGCGGTCACCAAAGTCACTGAAAACTGGATAAACGACCCCTTCAAAATTCATGGTGTTAGGTTTAAGCTAGATGTGGATCTCATTGCGACTGTTACAGGTATGCCCCACTCTGGTCTTAACTTCTTTAGAGACCTGAAAGTGTCTAATAATGTAGTTAAGCTTTTTCCGCGTAAAGAGAAGAGAGAGCAAAAATAGGAAAAGCTACGGGGGGGGGGGGGGGGTTGGTATTATGATGCTTCCAATATTAAGAAATTCTAGGGTTGTGTGCTTAATGCAATTATGGAATATATTACTGTGGAGGGTCATTTTACCAGGGTCCACACATACCATTTTGTGCTTTTAAATTATTTTAGACATGAGAAGAGGATTTCTTTGCCCTATTACCTCTTTAGGTCTATGTCGTGGTCTCTGAATAAGCATAGCAAGAACCCTTCTTTATCTGTGCTTCATAGCGGCCTTATTTTGCTCATTCATGAGCATTGGAAGATATTGGCTATCCAGGAAAACAAGAGATTGTCAGTGTCACCGAGGAAAGGAAAGAGAAAGATGGAGGAAGGCGGGCCTAGCAAGGATGAGGGTACATAGACCAAAAAAGGTAAAAAAGCTACTATGGAGAAAATTCAAGAGGACAAGGGTAATCAAAAGAATATGAAGATTGATTCAGAGGACATTGGAAAAGATGGAAGTGAGATGGATACCGATGAGTCTGAAGGAGAGGAGAGATGGAGGGAAGAGGAAGGAGGAGCTAATGAAGTTTCTGATCAAAATAGTCTGACCCACAGTGTGAGTATAGGAATTGTTAATAGCCAGCCAATGGAGGAGAAGTACAAGATTAACGAGGAAAGGGAAATGGAAATTGAGCAGGAAAAGGACAAGGAAACTGAGCAGGAGAAGGACAAGGAGAATTCGAGCAGGTATCAGGATAAAGCTGGAGAGGGGATAATTCTGGATAAACTCAAAAACCAGTCTGAGGCTCGCATGGGTTTTGATAGGTGGGTTTATGAAGGAATCAAGAATTTGGAAAAAAACTGATAAGCAACAAGAAGAAAAAGGTAAGAAATCTGAAATAAACAAGGAACAGTGGAAAAAAGGAATGGAGGAAAAATTGGAGAAGATGGAAGCTTAGATTTTTAATCTAGAGGAAGGAAAAATAGCTATGAAAAACTTTCTGCTAATGATTTTGGATATCCTTACCTCTGTGACTAATAATTTAGAGGAAATTACCAAGTTCCTTGATGGTTCCAGCACCCCCAAACCTATTGTGGATCTAGATATTGATGAGGATGCTATCGAGGCAGGAACAGTGGAAAGTGTTCCTGGTGGTGCGACGAAAAGAACAAGGGCAAGCATGACAAAAGCTGATGCGACCTCTTCCAAGGATATCCCTAAGCTTAGGGATAATATTAAAGATTTTCAAGGGATTAGCAGAAATTTGGCTAATGCCCTAAAAAACATTAAGTAATTTTTTTTCTGTCTCTTTTATGTTATGGTTGGATGTGGTTGGTTTTGTTGGGCTTTTTTGCTGATTTTTGCCCATAACTGTGCTAGTTTTTTGGCAGTTTCTCTTTTCTTGTTGCTTAATGCTATTATCTTTTAAGGATCTTTTGTAAAGAGTTTGAGGATCCCTTCAAAACCTGCTTTTCCCGTAATCAAAAACATATAACAAGATTTCTTCTATGAAAGGTGAAGGGAACGACTCATGTATACATGCTTTATTCAATTCCAAAAATCTACACATACTTGGATTTCTCTTATCTTTTTATTTTATATCACCATCAAACTTATCTATTATGAATCTTCTACTAGTTTGATTATTGTAACTGCCAACTTTTTGCCTGACTCTATCTTCATCCATTTCTTCATATTAGGATTTAGGTTATATGGTCTTTTCCAATATGGTTTGGTATCCTCCTTAAATTGTATTTTCATGGTCCATGTAAGCAATCAAAAATTTGAATGAAAACACGATGTAGTAGACTAATTAGGCAATCACAAAAACCCACATCTATCACACAAATGTCAATTGCAAATGAATAAAGAATGCATAAAAGAATTAACAATCAAATGAAATGAATTAAAGAAAATCAAACTTCATTGGTAATTCCATTCATCTAGCCTCCATTGTCATTGATTTTTAAAGAAAATCAAACTTCATTGCTAATTCCATGCATCTAGACTCCATTGTCCTTGTTTTTCTTGTGTTGAAGTATCGCTCTCAACATCATACTTAAGAAAACTTGCAAAATGGATGCACAAGAATACAAAGATGGTGGTTCCTAATAATGAAGATTGAGATTGAATTTATAGATTTTGAGAATTTGGTTTGACGGTTGAGATTGATTTAAAAACAAATTTGATCAATGATTGAGATTTGTTGAGAGAGATATGATTTAGAAGTAAGTGGAATTGATTTAGTAGTTGACTGATTTGAGGAATTGCTAAAAAGCGAACTATGAATGCAACTGAAGAATTAATTAGCATTACATAATTAAAACAATTATTTAATTATGCATAAAAGTGATAAAACAAATATTTTATTTGCTTTTAGAAGAATTTGAATAGAAAAGGTGAGAGATTAAATGAGTTATAGAATTCATTTAGTTATGGAAGAGAAAAATAAATATTTTATTTATTTTAAAAGGAATTTGATTAGAAAATGTAAGAGATTAAATCAATTAAAGAATTTATTTAATTATGGAATAGAAAAACAAATGAAATAAAGATTTTATTTATTAAAAGAGGAAATCGATTTCAAAAAGCGAGAGATTAAATGAATTAAAGAATCTATTTAATTATGGAAGATAAAAACAAATGAAATGATGATTTTATTTATTTTAAGAGGAATTTGATTAGAAAAAGGCAAAGATTAAATGAATTAAAGAATCAATTTAATTATGGAAGAGAAAAACAAATGAAATAAATATTTTATTTGTTCTTAGAGGAAGTTGATTAGAAAAACAAGAGATTAAACTAATTAAAGAATTCATTTAATTATGGAAGAGAAAAATAATAAAATAAAATAAATGATTTTATTTAATTTAATAGGAAATTGATTAGAAAAAGTTGTTGGTTGAACAAAAGCAAATGATTAAATCAATTAAAGAATTCATTTAATTATGGAAGACTTAATTAGCTAATTAAATAATTAAAATAATTATATAATTATGAGAGAAAATAAAGATAGATTTAATTAAATTATAAAGATTATTTAGTTTAAGTGATGTGAAAAGGAATTAATCAAATATTAATTTTTTTAAATTAATATTTAAAAATTACTAAAATTAATGCTTATAGGCATGACAAAATTTTAGGTGTCTACAATCCATACTTCTTCCTCAATACCATTCATTTTTGTAAAAGTCTAGGGAAAAAACCCTCAATATTTTGTTAATCATTCAATAATTGATGCGATAATTGGTTCTTCCCAATAGTCCCATATTTTCCCCATCTTTAGACTATCTAATGTAGCTATATTTTCAACTTAATGGTTGATTGTAATTATGATTATCAAAGTTTGGCTTGAGTTCTAGTTTCCATTATCCTTCTCCTATCTGAAATGAAGCTTGGGGTCTGCCTCCTCGCATCATCTTTGTGAACTTTACAACATCCATTGTGTGTTGGTTGTGCATGTTTATCCAACCACTCTACTAGATTCCATACTCCTTGACTCTGGGGTGGTGGATTCGGCTCTAAGGATACATTCTTTGGTACATTATTCAATATGATCTCTTTGATTTTTCTTAGTATCTTATGTATCTATTTGTTTTCATTCCAAAATGAAAAAGTATGGATAAAGTCTTGTCGAACATCTTCCCATTCCCTAGTTTCCACTTTTCCTTCCTCATTAATATACCATGTTTGACCACTAGTATTAATGTCCAATAGAATAATTGTATGACATAGAGCAAGTGATTGTATTCTCTATCTCTTGTCCATGTAGTAGCACAAGTGTAGAGATTATGTTTCAGGGTTATTATTCGTTGGTATTTGAGATGATGGGGTATTCTCCTTCTTTTTGTAGGTATTAGGCTTTAAGGAGAATTTTGAGCACATGATCTAGTCCAAGATAGTGTTATTATGTGTGTTCTACCAACATGTAGTGCCAGAAAATAATGTGTCTTGTAATGTTGTCATCCTCACCTTTTTTTCATTGAATGTTTTCTCCATTTTTGAAATATATTCACCAATATCTCCAACTCTACAAAATCTTGCTAACTTAATATGGTAGATACCTTGTTTGGTTTTTTGTGTGTCTGATACTAGTTCTTCATTATCTGAGGTTGTAGGGGTATGGCTCCTATTCTGAATACTCAGTCGAATCCAAAGAGTGATTGTTGTGGTTTTGGTGTGGAGGTCTAAGATATATTGCATAAGTGTTGGGAAGTGTTATTTTGAAGAGGTGCAACATACAACCTATCTTCAATGCTTAGTGGGATACACTATTTGTTCATTATCAACAAAATATATATTTTTAGTCTCAGGATCTATTATATTGTTCATTATTCTTGAATGTGTTGAAAAGCTTCTTCATTTCTACCACTTTAAAATCTACATATTGTTTAATGCCCTTTACATTCACCTCAACAATGTTCTAAGTGCCTAATGTCTCCATTTTGGAATCATCAACTAGACTAATATTCATTGGTGTTTTAACAAGCTTCTATCTCCCTAACTTCTCCCATGCGGTGGATAGAATAGAATGATTTTTAGAACTGCACCTAAGTCCACCCTAATGTACTCATCTTCTAATATCTTGTTCCAAGGTATTTCCTAATTGTTGCTTGCTTCTTTCTTCTCTTCTTTTTTCTTTGGTGATTTATCTTTCACAATTCTCTTGCTTTTAGACCTTGAGGGGGATGGGTCATGGTTTGAGGGTCGCGACTCCTCAAAACTTCTTTTTGTCCTCCTATTAATAAATGAAATTTCATTAGTTTCTATACTTAATGCTTGAATAATTTCCTCTTTCTTATTTCCTTCCTCCTTTAAATTATTTATACTTTTGTTAACTAACTTCCCCAAATACTCATTAGTTACAAATAGGAATTTATCTAGAATTGTAGGAACTCCTTACACATGTCATCTAGTTTGATTGCAATATTGCTAAAGTACATTTTAGGTTTAGGATTTTGTAGAAAGTTGTGGTAGGGTAGGAGCCTCTTCGCTACTAAATTCCCCTAACAACAATCTTCTTGATCTTCTATATCCTTCCAAATTATTCTCCAATTTTCTTAGCAACTATTCTTCTTTATTCCAACATGAATTTGTCCTTTTTAGGATCTTCTCCTCTTTGTTTTTATTTCTTTTCTCTCATTTCTCAGTAGCAGCCACATTGGTGTGCTCAGTGTAGCACCAATATTGGTGTTGTCAAGTCTTGCCTTCGTCGCCATCTCCACTCTCCTTCTATGTCTTTACTCTCTTTCCAACTTCTATATTTGTCTTCTTTCTATCTCATTAGGGCCAGCCTTTCTTTCTTTCTTCTCTGTTTCCGTTTTCTCCTTAATCTCTCTTGAATTATTTTTCTCACCTTTTTCCATGGGGCTTTAAGATTTGGGATTGGATTACTCCTATTTTCGGTCACTTGGTGGAAATCCAGTTAGTTGTACTAATGGTCACATCCTTTCATAGGTCTCTCTAGACCTTTTCCCCATTTTTTTTCCCATCTGCTTTGTGCCTAACCCTCATCACAAGGTAGAGATCATGAAGAATTTTTTTGTTTGATCATATCTCTTATTTCATTTTTTGTTTCTCTCTTGATCTGATACTAGTTTTAGGATGTGAACATTTTCTCAACAAAACTTAACCAATGTCTCAACAATGGAGCCAATGTTAGCAATAAATCTAAGGGATATAGATTGAAGTTCCATAGCCAAATATTTTTTGATGATGTAGTATTCTATGCTAGATTCAATCCTATTGAGGCAACAAGGAAAGGTATTCTAGGTCCTACTTAGTTGTAAATTAGAATAAATTATCACATACACATAATAGACCAAAAATCTTGGAATTATTTGCATTCATATATCAATATATATCCGTTGCATTCCTTATATCTCATTTATATGTATATCTTATCTATATCTTCTATATGTCTCATCTATTCTGGTGAATAAATATTTCCTATCTATTTACATCTACAACAAGGGACATGACCCTTAGATGATATCCCTAAAGTACAACCTATCTTACAAAGCTTCTATTCTAGACCCTCATTTTCAATCCGCTAGTGCCCATCTTTGGTCTTGTGCCCATGTACTAATTTCTAGCCAACGACCATCTAAGAGCCCTTCCAATTAAATGAAAGCTCACCAAAGAACGATTTACAAAATCTTAAAGAATTCCTTTTCCCCAATATAGTTAAAATATGAGAAGAATGATAAAAAATAACTCCTAATGTACGAGTGATGTACACGACTCTACAAGTTCCACCTATGTTCAATTGAAGCTTATATTGCATAGATGTATTGAAAGCCTTAGGAAATGAAGGCAAATGTGTGATTTTTCATTTACCCCTTTGAAATGAGAGAGAAATTATGTAATCTTTCATATATCCCCTGTGACCTTTCATGTCCTCTTGATGGAAAAGTTAGTGGGATCTTTCCATCCTCTTGGAATTAGACATAAACACAAAACATAAATATATAAAATGAATTTTCCACTGAACTCTTAGATGGTTTTCTTGTTCTCTATCCTTTTGAGGCCATAAATTTTGCATAAAGGCTTGAAACAACATTACATTTTTTAAACATTCATATTTTTTTTGTAAAAAGAATACAAATACTCAAAACAAATGAATATTTAACTTCATAGTGTAAAAACTAGATCCATTTCATAAGTAGGAGATATTTTCCACAACAAGTCAAATTCTGATATTGCTATCATGATTCAACTGTGTAGTTTTCGAGTCAAACTCATTGACCCATGTTTAATGAGTAGTGGTTCACAAGAACCCATCTCTCATGAGATAGAATGGTCCACTTAGCACTCATTGTGTCTAGGTGATGCTCATAGATGTGAAGCAGTGGGCCTTCCTTGGAGGTCACCCATCTCAATACTACTCCAACTAGATGGTCACAGAGGTGACCTCCCAAGAAGGCTTAACGATTCACCTTTGTGAGCATCACAACCTTACTCTACATGCTACACCTTAATTTTCTAGTCATTCTTTACGTCCAATTTCAATTTTAGTCTTATGTGACTTACATGAATATTTTATGTCCCAACCCTCAGTACTTAAGACTTCTCTTGCTAACATTAAATTTCATGTAATTACCCATAAATACAAACAAATGACTATGATTGAAGGACCCTTAACATTCCTACCACCTTACCTAGTAGTTCTTCTAATCTATAAGAAATGCAAAATAACATAATAAAGGAAAGATCTAAGAAGCCATGTTAATTAAAAATAATAAGTAATTTTTCATACACTACAAGATATTTCAAGAAAAAAACTTGTAATTATGCAACATCACCAAAAATATATTATTAAAAAAGACAATTAAAAATAATGAGAAGATATTTTTTTCTAAAATGTCAATTTCTCCAATTCAATTTGCATCAACATAGATAATAATATTCACTTTCCTTCCCATAATAAATCCCTCATGGTAGCACATAAAATACTTGAATTAATTACGTTAATTAGTTACCATCATCAAGTGCAACAAGAAAGGCTTTAAAGATCTACTGCTTTGCATCTTCTTAGTCTTAAATCAAAATTCAAAATAGGGTGAAATTCTTGTTCTGAATAAGAGGTTACAGTGACATGGTTTCCGTGGATATGAGTTCAGAAATACGGTGCATACTTCTTATAATACCAATTATGGGTTTCTGGCTCAAATAGGAAATATATTAACAGAGTTTCGTTGTCCCTAAATTTAGCTCCATTAAAACACAAACGACTTGGGTTCCATTGTGTCATTGTGTTCTTCACAGCTAGTGCAATCACCCTTCCTTCATCAGATATTTCAAGATAAGCTCTCTATGTAGTATGTATTCAGTTACTGAGAGTTCTTATCATTGTATTCAGATATTTGTGAGGTGATTGATAAACAGTATGTTATTTGTCTTTGGGTCAGTCTTGTGTTAGGTCAATTAGCAGCACCATGAATGAAGGATTAAGGTCTTATAATCTATTGAATGTCCTTTCCCAAGGTTATTATATACTTTCTTTAGATATACAATGTCATTTCTTGGCTAGAACAATTAGCAGGCCAATGGAGGAAGCATTGAAGGTCTTATAATGTTTATGGATTACAGATTTAAAAATCATTTATATGGGCGTTGCATTTCAAGGTTACTGTGTTCTTCAAGGTTTCTTGACCGCCATTTTCCCATAGAGGGAGATTGAATTCTTGTTCTGAAAAAGATATGAGCTCAGAAACACAAGCAACTCGGGTTCCATTATATCATTTTCATTATTTTGTTCTTCACAGTTGGTGCAACCATCCTTCATCAGATATCTCAAGGTTAGCTATCTATGTATTCATTTACTTAGAATTCATATCATTGTATCGTCCATGAGCATAGGTGATTTGTGAGGGTATAGAATTACAGAATGCAATTGTCAAATGGTTAGATTATTTTGCAAGAAAGAATATGTTATTTGCCTGTGGGTCAGTCCTGTGTTAGGTCCTTGGACTGTATAGATTTTCTTTCTTTTTTGAAGTTATTACTTGGCTAGATCAATTAGCGGCACCATGAATGAAGTATTGAAGGTTTCATAATCTATTGGTTGTCCTTTTGCAAGATTGCTATATGTTTACTTTATTAGATATATTATGTCATATCTTGGTTAGACCAATCAGCAGGCCAATGAAAGAAGCATTGAATGTCTTTTAGTGTTCATGGATTACAGATTTGAAAATCATTTATATGGGTATTGTATTTCAAAGTTATTGTGTACTTTTCTGAACATACAATGGTATGTCTTAGTTTCCATGAGTAAATTCTGGTCCAAGACTATCAAGATTCCAAAAGCTTGTGCTCTCGATTCTCATGTTATGTCCAATTTTACGACGTTTACATGGGTGAAAGATGCTATAAATCGTCAAACTCTATTAGGCCACAGAAGTATTTTTGTCCTTGTGATGGTAGCTAACCTTCTTCTGCCTTCAACAATGACAGAGCGCCTCAGAATTGTAGGCAGTCTATATTTTTCTGAGTTAATTGTTGACTTGTTCTTGTTTAATTTGCAGTTACGTTAGAGGAGGTGTTGCTGGACACAAATTTAAGGATTCCTTTGCGCTTAGCTGGACATAAAGATGATAGAGCATGACCAACAGGAATGTGCTTAACAGAGGCAAGTGCAACAAAACCAGGAAATTCAAGATGTTGTCCTCTTACCTGATGAGGTGTTACTGTTGGTGCTACTGTCTTCTCAAAGATTCAGATGCAAAGACAAGGAATCTCTGCAATCTTCTTTCGAAGACAGTCTCCATACACAACGGAAGGGAATTGAATATTTAGATAGAGCCCAAGGAGCTGCGGTAAGATGCCAGGCACCTGCACAAAATGTCTAATGGTCTGCAAAATCAATGGCCCTAGTTGACAACATTCATAACCCAGTTTTAACAAAGACCATGAAAGTGAATGCTGAGTTTATGAACTACTCCCAGCCCATTTAATCAGATCACATGGTATATGAGAAGTTCATTACAGATTAGGATATTTTACTGTTTGCCAAAGGTATCAACTATAAACAAGGACTAAATGTTGCAACACAAGGCATCCGTTGCATCTTCAATGGCACAATAGAAACTACTGTAACTCTATTTGCACTCTGCACAACAGATCTTTAGGTGTGAGCATCCAGAAGAAGAAGAAGTACTTCATCAGTTGCTTGGATACAAAATCACTCTGTCAATCCTTGGAAACCCTATTCCTTCTGTTGTTTATCATGACATCCCACCATCTTATCACAGACCTCTGCAGTATGCTCATGTTAGAACTGCAGAAAGCAAGATGAAACTATAGAAAGCAAGATGAAACTATGTGCCTCCAGCATGGTGTTTATCTCTGGATCCGGCCCATTCTCGCAGCGGATCAACCTGGGTTCGCTCCAATGGACGCATATGCTGCCAGTTCAGTCGTCAACTATCCAGCAGCAGCGTAAGATTTTATAATTCTTATTATTGTTATTATTCCAAACACTATTCATTTTCCAGTTGCAGTGATAGATTGTGGCATTGCAGATCGCAGGGCCTGCAATATGTTAGGTTCAAGATGGTTCCGTGTGGGGTAAATTTACTGCATACGCATCCATGAGCTTCAGAAATGCTTACTCTTATTATCTCAGGAGGGCCTCTTCAAGTTGGTTTTGTTGATACTCAAGGTAAAACATACACCTGCCTTCTTTAAACACCTGCTTTATTTCCTTCCCCGAATCATTAAACACCTGCTTTATCAAACTAGGTCAAGCTTTCATCGATATTTTGCCTCCTGGAGATGTCACCATATTTTCGAGGGGGATACTGCATTTTGAGCTTAATGTTGGAACTGAAGAAGCTAATTATATCTCTGCTCTCAACAGTCAAAATCCTGGTGTTGTGGTAGGGAAAACACATTTATTTACTTGTCAATCTGCTAGATACTCCATTTTACTAGTATCATAATAGTTTACTGTTGATCATGGCAAACAAGCAGCGTGTCAATATTGAAGCTTCCATTGAGAAGTGTGGCAACAGCTTTCAACATCACCCAACAAGCTGTAAAGAAATTAGATCCAACGATATATGCCAGTGATTCCCACTCCCCCACAATAAATGGCGTCCATTGGGAACGATATGCACCGACCCGGCATAATGTGAGCAGATATCCATTGCCATGGGCGAAGAAACAGGAAGCAGAGTTTTCACACTGTGCTTCCATGGCCAGGGAAAAGTTCCAATGGATGATGTATACCAATGTGGGTGAGTTTGTATTCTCTGATTCTTGGTTGAATGAGCAGGTGGGTCCTGAGGACAAGGGCTTTCAGGAAGTAAAACCTAGCTGCAAGGATCTTACTTCAGGGGCTCTCTTGAAAATGGTTATGAGTCTAAGTTCACAGAGGAACAGCCTTCAAGAATTTCCGAATCTCATATCGGGCAACTTTCCTTCAAGTGTAGGAATTTTGGGCCATCAAGGCTTACCGAACACCCTGAGAGAGAGGCAGTAGAAAAGGTTCAAGTCCATACTTTTGTTGGAAGTTAGTGCTTCAGAACACTTGAAGTACTTGCAGTTAGTTGTTGATCTAATTTTGGTTAATTTGCAGTTACGTTAGAGGAGGTGATATTGGAAACAAATTTAAGATTCTTTGTGTTTAACTGGAGGTTTGCAAGAAGGATTTGGAAGAAAGACAATAGAGTACAACCTACAGGCATGTGCTTCGCAGAGGAATCATTTTCCAACCACTTAATCTGACTGTGCTGCACAGCCATGGATTTTTATTCATCCAAGATGTTGTCCTCTTACTTGATGAAGTGTTACTATTGGTCCCACTGTTTTTTCCAAGATTCAGATTTAGAGACAAAGAATCTCTGGAATGGTTCTTTCTCAAACAATTTCTATACACAACCGAAGGATATAGCCCAATTTTCCCACTGCCTTTTCAAAGCATTTTTGCCTTTGTATTGTTTGTGTTTTTGATTTTTTGTTTATTGGCTTCTTTGGGTTTGTTCTTGGTTTCTGATGTGATTCTTATCTTTTTCTTTTTATTATCAAATCCAAAATCCAATTTTAATTTCAACTCAGCCCATCCCTTCTTATCACCTTGAGAATCTTTCTTAGCATCTTATTTCAAAATATTTTTTTTGATTGTTATCCGTAGTTTCTCTTTCTCTGTATTTATTTTTTCATAATTTCTTTTACGATGATAAAGATTCCTAAAGTCTCCAACTAGAATTCATTTATATTTTTTGCAAGTTTAAAACCCTGTCAATGTTTTTTTCGTAGTTCCTGCTCTTCTTGTTTTTCTTTTTCTTTTCTTCGTTTTTCAGCTTGTCGAGCAGCCTATCTTTCAATCTGTCTAGCTTTTATCGATTTTTGTGCTCTTGGAACCTTTTCTTTAGTTTTTGCACTCTTTCTAAGTGTTTCTGCTAATTTTCTACCTTGAATGCCTTTTCCAGGTTCTTAACTTCCTTTGGAGTAGTTGCGGATTCTAATTTTTGTAATCTCTGTTCTTTCGTCTTTTGTCTTTCTTGTTTTCGTTGTCTCCTTTCCTCTTTGATTTTTCGAAATTCTGAGAGTTTGCTTCTTCTTTGGATGTTCAATTTCCTTCAGTTTGTATAAAAACTGTTTGAGAAAAAACATTGCAGAGATTCTTTGTCTTCAAATCTGAATTTTGGAGAAAGCGGTGGGACCAATAGTGACACTTCACCAGGCAAGAGGACAACATCTTGGATGAATTAAAATCCATGGCTTTGCTTCATAGTCAGATTCAGGGATTGGAAATGATTCCTATGTGAAGTACTTGCTTGTATGTTGTACTCCATCATCTTTCTTCCAAATCCTTCTTGCAGACCTCTAGGTAAGCGCAAAGGAATCCTTAAATTTCTGTCTGATAACAACTCCTCTAACGTAACTCTAACTTAACCAATGACAAGTGAACAACTTACTCGGAAAAATTAGAATAGGGAATGCCTAAAATTCTCAGCTGCTGTCATCTATTGCAAGCACAAGAAGGTTATCCATTATGGCTACATATTACAAGGACAGAAATACTTCTGTGGCAGTACCAGCGTTTGAGGATCCATATCATCTTTGACTAATACTTCTGTGGCAAGTTTCCTTCAAGTGTAGGAATTTTGGGCCATCAGGGCTCACTGAACACCCTGACAGAGGGGTAACCCAAAGGTACACTGCAGAGAGAGGCAGGAGAAAAGGTTCAACTCCATAGTTTTGTTGGAAGCTGCCTCTACTTCATTGTTTAATGTAATACACCGTTTCCAGCTGAAGAAGGGATACAGGACATTGTATGTGCAGTCCTCCATGGCAATGATAAATCATTATAAATATTAGGCATCTATTGAGTTTAAGGTCATGTTTAGGAGGCGAGTATCTGCCTATGTTATGGATTGGAGTGAGTCTAAATATTCTGCTTCTCAGGACAGAACACCTGGCCTTAGCAATAAGGCCATTCAGCCAGATGATTGGGAACATAGATTTTGTGAGGTGATAGATACTGCATTGAAAGATTTTGCAATTAGGGTGTTTTGAATCTTTAGATTGAGTAATTAGCGAACTTCCAAATTAGAATGGCAGTTATAAATCTAATGTTTAATGCTCATATACCTCAAATTCTGTTTACTTGTATATAATAACAAATCGGTATTTTAGGGGTGATTCATTGCCCCAGGTTTAAACTTGACAATTTGAACTTAATGCCAAAGGCAAAGAGGGTAGATCAATCTGTTACAGCATAAGCCGTATTTGAAATCATAAATTAAGTAAAAGAGCATAACTGTACCATGATATGTTTCACCAGGACAAGTCTTCCAGGACAAGTCTTATTTGAAAGCATTTGGTGAAAATAAAAGTGTTAAATTTTTTATGGTTATAATCTCAAGACTAAAAGTTTTCCTTACTGTTCACCCCAGATTTCCTTCCTGCATTTCCTTCAAGTTCCTTCCTGAATAAGTCATTGTAGATGTTGAACTTGAATAAGTCGTTGTAGATGTTGCTTGCTTGCTACACTTCTGCATATAGTTAACTTCTGATGGGCACAACTTTATTGATAGGGTTTATAATCAAGCTAACTCAAAATTTTCTAATTCACAAGGTGTTGGTTGTTGCATGATCTAATTCACAATTTTTTTAATTTTCTTTTTAAAATTGATTAATTTTGATTAACGAATAAATTTGGAGATTAACTGGTTCCAGGCTTCCAGCTGGTCAGTCCACAAATGAGAATCCTCACCTCAAGAATCAAGATAACCAATCCATCAGTGTGCACCATCGGAGTACTCCATGTGCCCAAATAGTTCGTAGACATACCAAATTGAGATATTGGTGATAATTGGATTTTGTAGCTTGTGGTGTTTATGTCACATATTGGTGATAATGTTTTCAAAAGCAAATCCAAAAGAGCGTAGACATTTAACATTGTGGCTGCTTTAGGTAAGTTTACGGTTTGGACACCATGACTGACAGTTGTTTAAAGTCCAACCAAGATACTAAGCATTATAGTAAGTCAAATATTTCAAACTTTAGAAGGAATTATTAGAAGGTTTAATATTATGGGATTGAAATTGTCTGTATGCTTGGATTGTGCTGGTTACCTTAGTTCCAGATGACCTCGATGAATTGCATGGGGATGTTCTATTCAGCCAGAGTACTTATGTAGGAAGGAGGTATCAAATGCATTAAGCCTGTGAACAACATTCACTTCAAGATGGAAGCCACGTTTCAAGTTGATATGCATCATCAAATACTATTCAGCCAGAGTACTTATGTAGGAAGGAGGTATCAAAGGAGCAGAGATTGCTCTGTTCAAATCGCACAAGAAGGATGATTAGAAGTGGAAGATCAATCCCATCTCAAAGCTCCCGTGAAATTATTCTTAGGCCTTCTTTAATTAAATACTTGATTTTATGTCACTTCAATGCAATTTTATTAAGGAGCATTGAACATGAAGACTTTAGCCAGAAATTCAGATTCATCGAGTCTCTCACATTCATAACTGTTATGTTTGTATCAATTCTTCTTATATTTGATGTTTTCCAATGTTATGTTTTCATTTATATTGACTGAATCTCTGTTATCATTGAGTCGTAATTTGTGATGTATCTATTGATAAATGGTTTAATCTTTTTCTCTTTGAGGATGTTATCGGAAAGATAAATATAATTGAAGCTTATGATGTAATTAAATTTGTTGTTGTTAAGTATTTTTTGGATTTAATATTAAAAATTCACTTGGTCAAATCCAGAAATTGCTTAGCAACATTTATATGGACTGTAGAAATCTCATGCTTTTAATTATATTTGTTGTTGCTTTTTTCCACTTTTCTAATTGAGATATCAAATCTTTCATGTAATAAATGAAGCAACAAGAATGCTTTGTACTTTTGGTTTCCCTAAGTGGCAAAGTAAAAAGAAATGGCTGGTTCTCTTTTAGTTGTGTCCTTGATCTATATTATCAGTTAAAGACTGTGTGTCATTCTAGGAGGAGTTAGTGTATTATAATCTGATCATGTCTTGAATGTCTTGGCTGAATTTTGAGTTGCCTACTTGGGTGAACCATCATGCCCAAAAGAATCATCATACTGAGTTCTTCCAAGAAAATGCACCTAGCAAAGTTCAACTAGGCTAGTGTTTTTATCCTAATTATTCTGCTCCTAAAAATAGAGCATGCTATATGTAGCAAAAAAATGTTTTATTTATTACGACTTTGAAATTTTTAAATGCTTACTATATTTGACGAAAAGCCTAATTTATTTATATATAGATTGATAGATTAAACAATATATGAAGAAAAGCTCTGATTAGGTTGAAATATAATTTTCGATTTAAAGTGCATTTTTTTGTTGCATATGCCATTGCATTTAGGAACTATCATGATGTACACAAATATGTCATCCAAGAAATTTTGATTTCTTTTTGTGCCTACAAAATGGACCAATTGTAAGAAATGCATGCTATCACATAATATTAGCAAACTCTTGAACCTCTTGCCGTATCTCTTGAACCTCTTAATATTAGTTTGGACATAATTTTAATTTCCTATTGTCATATCTCTTGAACCTCATATGAGTGCAAGTGCTAGTTTAACTTCTAATAGACACAACCTTATTGATAGGGTTTATAATCAAGCTAACTCCAAATTTAGTTGAAATTTTAAGGTTTTGGTTGCATCATTAAAGTTGTCTCAATTTTATTCCTATATTTGCAATCTCGTGAGTTTACATTGTGAATTTGAACTTTTCCCTTATTTAATTATTTTTTAATGAAAGTGTCATAAAGGATGTATCAAGTCATAAATATATACAAAATAATAATGATTGAACTCAAAACGAGATAAATATAAACTTTATTTAAAATAATATTATTCATTTATTTAAACAATTGTTTTATTATTTAGATCATGAATAGTCTTTATTTTTTAAACACAAAAAGCATAATATTATATTTCTTTATACATTTTATATTTTATTTACTTTTTTCTTGTTTAAAAATGTGTCAAATTATCATTTTTACAATTTCGAGTATTAATATATTCTTGTGTCTATATATCATGCCCAAAATCAAGCCTTGTTACCTAACACCTCGTCATACCCATTTTTGTTGGTTTCTTCATCTTGAATGTGTGCCCTAGTTTTGTCCTCTAGGAAAAGATAGCACATGGTAGTGTCCCCAAAATTCAAATTCTCCTTTTCTTGCTCAACTACCCACTTTTCATAAAACCCTAACCCTATCTCCACTCCCTTTACAAAAGAAGATTTTAAAGGAAATAAAGGTCATTAGAGAGGCACATAAAGCACAATCAAGTATTCACATACCACCTAGAGCATCATGAGCATCTAGGAGCTATTGGACTTCTATTCAATTTTTCTTAGGACACCTTTATTGCTACACACACCCCATCTCTTCTTTACCACTTAGGATCAAACACACCTAAACATGTCCATTCTCTACTATTAACTTGACCGAACGATTTGACTTAGGTAGGTATCTCAAATGACCATTAGGTGTCCAATTTCTTATGAGTTACAATTTACCGGTTGGCTTCTATAGTTTGATTGAACATGACCTCTTAGAGTAGCAAATTAGTGTGTTATAGGAGACACCAATGTGAAAGAGAGATTAGACTTGTGCCAAATTAGACATGATCATGTGTTCGGGATTGTGACAAGTCTATAATAGAAAATTAAATTATACATCTTTTCCCCATTCTCATTTCATGTTTCCTTCTAAAATGGGAATGACTCAAACTCAACTTTGTAATCTTCTAATGTTTGAAATATGTGATTATATGTTATTTGAATTGTTATTGTAGTCACCAGTTTTGATTTAAATAAATAAGACAATTATATTGTGATTAAATAAGGAATCATTGCTACACTCTAGTAAACATATATTTTTATATTATTTTTTAGTGAACCCAATATTCTTAACAAAAATAATAACCTTTTGCTTACCAAAAAAGACACACGAACCTTTTATTGTTCTTCCCTTTCTCTCTTGCATTTAGGGATAGGGCTAAATCGAGGGTGCTTTTCTTCAAAAAATCAAAACCAACCAATCATTCTATGTTTTTTTTTTCCATGTTTCAAGTTTAAAATTTATTGTTTTATCTTCCATTTATCTTTCTATTCAAACACATCTAACCCTCCTACACAATACTTTCTTAAATATGCTTTCCTTGTTTAGAAACTATTTTAGGTGTTATTCATCAAGTTTTGATATTTTAATCTATCTTACCTCATACAAATCCCTTCTCTTCATCCTGGCTACTAGGATTGGATCAAGTTACTTCCCTTTAGTGCAACACATTGCCTTCCCTTCCTATTCATTACTCTTTCTCTCCTTCCATTATGACTTCTCTTGATCCATAAACTTCTAGTTTTACCTCAATTTTAGTCATCTTATAAAACTATAAATAGAGTAAAATATTAGAACAAATGAAATCTACTAAGAGAGTAAATTAGTCTCTGTTTTCATTCAGAACTACATAACTAGAGGCAAGAGAATTTATAATATCCCCAACAATAAGTCAGCATCATCCTTAATACTTGTTAACCTAATAAAACACTCATCACAATAAAGATTGCATTGTTATTAAGCATATTAAAAGAGAGAGAAATCACCATGAATACTAGAGACATAAGAAATAATATGGAGAAAAACCTTGAGGGTAAAAAATCTAACAAAATTATGAGTCAAACTCACTTTAGTACTCAAAATGATTTTAATACAAAACGTTACAATGCATATACCATCTAAGATCACTCTTAACCCACCAAGACGTCTTTACCAATTCAATTGCAAACTCTTAATGAACTCCCTTGCCTAATATGCACATTCAAAACATAAGAAGAATGCACATAAAACTCTGATGGCATAAGAGATACAATACTATATAAGCTCCACCTATGCTCAATTTAAGCTTAATTTACATATAAAGAGTTTCAAAGCCTTGGGAAATGAAAAGAAATGCATTACCCTACCAAATTACAAAATGTATTACAATCTTGTCAAAATATTTATGAATAAAGAAAATAAGTTGCATTGCCTATCAACAAGAATATGATTACCATATTGAATACAATTAAAACCATTGAGATTGTGGTATTTAATTTTTTCAAACTAAGTTTCACAACCAACAATTGTTCAATCAAGTTAGTTTGTGAGATAGAAGTAAATAAGATATCAAACTTAACATCTTCAAATAGAATATTAATGTTAAACAATGCTTCTTTGGATACCAAACCAACCATTCTAGTAGTGCAGGAACTTTGAGAATACCAATGTGAATCACCACTAGTCTCCATACCCTTACGAAATTCAATTGTGAGATTAACATCATTGTTACACTGATTTTAGTGTGGGTTTCTTTTAGATATAGTTTCCATAATGAACATCATATATTGTAGTACCTATCATAGTAATCATAATCTATAGATTTATTTTTAGCACATTTGGAATCAATTACCTTCTTATCACCTTTTTATCATTTTGAAATGAAGAATAGTGTAGAATAATGCTTGTATTTATGTTAAATCTAATAGGAGAGTGAATGCAATAAATTTTTACAAAACATTTAACTACTATTGATTAGATGAAAACATGCAAATTGAGATTTAAACAAATAAAATCATACTGCTAGATTTATGTGGAAAAATTCTTTGAGGAATAAACCAATACTCCAAAAGCTAGAGCTCAATTGTATACAATGCATGGAGCTAATGATCTTTAAGAGTAATTACAACAACTAAAAATTCTGGCACAAAATATCTTCATACAAAATATCCAGCCTATCATACAAAATACATTAAGAAGCCACATATTTAAAGATCTCAACACGAGTGAATTTAAGTGCCCATTGTTTCCAAAACCAACTCATAGACTCAAAGATAAGAAGTTTCAAAAAGAGCAAGTTGCCATTCCCATGACATGTTGCACATAGAAACTTTACAAACCACTGACTCATGTCTCACTTATAACAATCATTTTTCCATCTGCAACACCTACCTCATACCACTTGTCAAAAGTGAACTCTATAAATGACATCTATGAAAAAATAACTTTCCATGACCCTTCCACTGATTTAGTAATCATCATATTAGTAAATAAAAGAAATTGTCATAGTCCCAACATAGCAACCTATGACACTAATCCCCCAAATTTTATGACATCCAAAGTGGGTACAATAAATAATTAAATAATCAACATGTTAGGACTCTCAAGTTGAGACACCTTAATCCCAACACATTTTTAGTGATCTTGTCTTCTTTGGAATATGAATAATCAAAATAATCATCTACCTTGATATAATGATAATGAAAACATGCCTCGTCTATGCCAACAATCTTAGATATCAATAGGCATATGGAGATGAGTATGTTAACCTATTATACATTTCATCAAAATTTCAACATTAAGCACATATGTACCCATTTATAAACCTCTTCTACAAAATGATTTGGTGCAATGAATGCACTTTTATACCATTTGATTTATAAAATTCCAAGGTTATACTACGAGTTAGTAAACAATCTAGATAATTGTAGAAAAGTTAAATGAATTGAATAGTTAAAATTAAATATTACTTGACATTATTAAAATGTAATTAAGAATAAAAAAGGAGGCAAATCTATAATGCATAGACCATTGTTAGCAGGAAATCTAGGGGATACATATTGGAGTTCCGTACCCATAGGATTTCTGATGTTGTAGTTTTATACCATAGACAATCCCTATTGAGGAAATAAGGAAAGGTATTCTCTAGAGATCCTATCTTTTTTGTAAATTAGAATAAAATGTCACATAGACATAATAGACTAGAAATGAAAATTATTATTATTCATATATCAATATATATCCATTACATTTCTTATAGCTCCTATATATATATATATATATATATATGTTATCTATCTCTTTTCTCTCTTTTATATCTCTCATCTATTTTGGTGAATAGTTATTTCCTATCTACTTATATCTACAATAGGGGACGTGGCCCTTAGATGATATCCCTAAAGTAAAACCTATCTTCCAAAGCTCCTATTTTGGACCCTTATTTCTAGTTTGATATTCCATTTTGTAGATCCACATGTTGTCATGTGGACCAAAAACACCATAGGTCAACTCCAAGAGATAAAATTGTCAATGTCTTGTAACCAAACTAATTGAATACATAATGTAGACAACCAAAAATACTTTCAGAGGAACTAGAAACCATCGTTAGACACCAACATAGCTAAACTATTAAAACACACCACCAAAATTACTGATGATAGAAGAATGCAACACACTCCTGCAAATATTCACTTTGCTAGTTTGCTCACCAAAACAGTGACACTTAGCCAATACCAACTATGGGCCATTGAGATCATCTCCAAATCTATGTAAAACCTATAATAAAATTGGATATACCATTTGAATCATCCACAATCAACTTCCACAAATTCGCATGACCACTGAATCAATCCACTATTATTGTACTAATTAAACATGTATCTCGATCAAAGATATCAACAAGTTTGATAACTGAACACACATCCAAACCAAATATATCAACAAATTTGACAACTGAACACACATCTAGACCAAACATAACAACAATTTTGACATCAATGAAAACATAACTCATATTTGCAACAGTCTCTCCCTTTGTCATTGATGGAAACACACACCAATTCCAAAACACTCCACAATGAATTCTCTCCCCCCTTAACATCAAGGACAAAGGGTATCTCCTCAACACAAACTTGATTTACAAAACTTCAACACAACTCTACCTATCTACAACAACTCAAAAATGAAATGCATTTGGAAGCCAAAAATTGCACTCCAAACATCATCTACTTATCCGCATATATACGAGAGCAAAATGGTCTTACTGATAGGATCAAAAGAACCTTGTAGAGATGGAGGCATGATTCCTCTTAAGTTGTGTCTAGGTAGTCTTCCATTGTTCTCCCACAGAGGCTAACAATGTACATTAACACCAGTCTTCAATAGAAGATCCTTTGCATCTTTGCAACTAGTTGAAACTGTATACACATAAAAATGGCTATGAGCAATTAAATAAATATTTTATATTTATTTAATTATTATTCTTCTATTAAATAGTTAATTTGAAAAGATTAATTTATTTAATTCATTTTTTGTGCCTTTCTATTAATTAATATTTTATTAATTAATTCGTCTATCATATTCTTCTAATTAATTAAATATCTAATATTTAATTATCTCCTTCAATCAACTAAATATCTAATATTTAATAGTTATTCTCCTGTCCTATAGTCTCAAATATTAAATAATTTCTTAAATTATTTAATCTTTCTTATCCAACTCACCCTTCATCTCTACTTCATCTTCCCTTTGCCAACTCATCCATCATGTGGCTAACGAAATTAATATTTCTTAAATATTAATTCATCATTTATCTCCATCTTTCAAATTTAATGAATATTGTGTATGTACACATATTTCTTAACCATCTTCTATATTCTCTCCAACACCCCCTACTTCTTAGGAAGGACTTGAGTCCACTTGTCCTACCATGCCTAAATCTTCTCCAACCATCCCTAGATTCCCTCAGTCAGCAACCTAGTCAAGGTGAGATCAGTGACACTTGTCTTCTCCTTCCCCCTTTCTCTCAACCTTCACCTTTTCTCACAACCATCCAAATTTGCAGATCTGATCATGACAGTTGATCTAAGCCACATCATCTTATCCTCTCAAGGTCTATAAAATCAAGAGCTTTAGTTGAGAGAGAGTTAGACTTCAAGAGACTTCAAGTGCATTTTCAAACAAATCATTTGTAAAACTTATGCATCTGTGAGTTTTAATCTTGAAGCAAATAGAAATTATCATTTAGCATAATCATTTTAGGACAATCATGTAGTATTCCATATCATAGCATTTGTTAACTATCAGTTATCAATCCATTCTTTATATGCCATCTTGGAAGCTATCAGTGCATTGTCTGAGAGCACACCATCTGCAACTAGGAATAGTGGAGTTAGGACACAATGAGACATAAACCATGAAGGTAATATTAATGTTTTTATTTCATATGTATTTCATGTAGTTTCATTGGTTGAGTTTGGATTTCCTGTAGCATTTCCATTGGTATTTTGTGAAACTAACTTGTTGCAGGTAGCATTCTAAGGATGAAATTAAAGTCGACACATTTTGGCACCCCTCGTGGGGCACATAGACCTCATATATACCTTTAAAAATCTTGTAAATAGTAAAATTAATGCATTTGTAATGCAGATTCATGCATATGTGAAGTCTAACAGTGCTTTTGCTCATAGGTTAGCGCATTTGCATCACAAGTTAGCGCATATGCCATGCAGGTTAGCGCTTTTGTCTAAAAATCTACACATTAGCATCGTTGATTAGAGCTTTTGTCTTCTAGGTTAGCACTTTTGTCCTCTAGGTTAGCACATTTAATAAAGAAATCACGCTTTTGTATCTACAGAGTAGTGCTTTTTTAGTCTAGGTTAGCGCTTTTTCTCTACAAGTTGGTGCTTTTGAGGAGAAAGATAGCGCATATGTTAGATTAGTGCTTTTGTTTTCCAACTAATGAAATTTTCTTGCAAGCCCAAATGTCCAAGAAATTAGATTTTTCAAACTACTAACATGCATGTGCAAGATGGTGTTTTAGGCAAATTTTATGCATTTCCTCATCTAGTTAATTAAAGGCCTTATTTTGGGAAGTAATATATCATGTCTTGTTCATTTAGTCTAACTAAGAGATAAATTGACAGCATGCAACTTGTATTTTTAGTAACTTCTCTAAAATAGTTGCACATAGACTTCTAAAAGGGCTAAAATAAACACCATGCTTGTTGGAGCAACATCCCCAAATAGGACTTAGCCAAACAATTGCTTTGAAAAGGATAAAAAGAAAACTTATATTCCATGTCTTGAAAGTGGTAGGTATATGCCCTCCCCTTAATTGGGTGACCAAAAAGCTAAACCCACTCTTTTATGCTTTCTTTACTTTAAAGCAATTAAAATCCTTTAGAGGGCCTGCCTTCTCAAGTTGCCTTGAGGGGGCCAGTGAGAGGGGAATGACCTAAAGTGGAAATGGGCTAATACCGAGTCCTTCCAATCCACTATAAATAAATCATGTTTGTGATGAAAGTCCCAAACAACATATGCTGATAAGTTCATATCGACACTATGTTTCCCCATAAACCTTATGGAGTGTAACCTCTATAGGCTAGGAACCTTCTGTATTTATAGAGCTGAAAGTGCTGCATGTATGGCCACATGACTGGAAGCCTTTACTAAAAACCACTTGTACTAGTTGCCAAAATCCTTCTAGTTGTTGGCGCAGGAGGTCGAACCTCTGAAGTGGCTCACACACATATGGTTCTTAGTAGAGATATAAAGTTTTCCATGGAGAGTTTTCATGGAAACTGGTGCTTGGCTTCCCCGGAGAAGTGAGTGCCGAGGGTGGAGCTAGTGGGGTCAAGCATCTAAATATCCGCTTTGAATAGCATAGCCTCGAGGGAAACCCCACTTGAGATTCAACAACTATTGTCTCAGCCTGCCATAATATTTGTACTTGCTTGTGCATTTTGTTTATTAAACATTGTGTCTTCTATGTCTGTAACATGTTCCAAATGGTCAAAAATTAAAGAAAATTATCATATACAAGTGAGCAAAAATCCAACAAATTGCTGGAAAAGTTTGGTCAAAAGGGTAATACAAAAGCTTTCCAACACTTTAAACACCAGATCAAAACCAAAGTGTCAAAATGTCAGTATCAAAATTATTCTTGAAGTAGGTTTGTCTCTATACCATCACATATTGTCAAACTAGCTCAAATAACTAGGTCACTAATCCCACAGGTTATTCCCAAGAAGTTCTATAAACATCAACATTCAACAAGCTATTGATTCAAACATCTTAAGTGCAAAAAAAATTAACATCATTATCCAGTTTCTCATCAGGATAATCAAATCCTCTATCATGAAACTTGATCAATCTATACTAGGTTCATAATCTTGGATATATCTTTCCTATTTTGAACCTAGGTTATATCAAAATTAGAATTGCACCAACATTGGAATCAAACAAACTTGTAAATTGTCATATGCTTATATGAATTTTAAGTATCACCTTAAGAAAAGAAAACCCAGTTATAAAGCTACTCAGAAAAGAATAAGATTCTTGTATATCAATCGCAAGATCTTACTAAAACATAGGACATTCCTACATCATTTTCGTCACTACTTACGTGGCTGCGGTATAGAGTTTGATGGAGAAATTTTACAAGGACGTTCTTTTCAACAAAGGGACGCTTTATCACAGCGAACAAACAATAGCGGTAAAATCAACAAAGTATATCTTCCTAAACCAATAATCACCTATTGACTTTTTCCTTTAGAAATTTCAACAACTTTGAAATAATCACATGCTAGTTTGGACTAGAGCCCAATACGAACAACTTAGAAAACAACAACAAATGGAGGAAGAAAATAATCCTATATTCCAAACTTTTGGGTTTACCATTGTTGACGAAGAAGCAGTCAATAACACCATTAAAGACCTCGAGCTTGATTTCAAATTTGATAGGCTAATGGAAAAATTGTTGGCAAAGCAAAAAGAGAAATATCTCTTAATGTTGGCAAAATTTGGGGTTAAAATACCACAAGACTTTAACATAGATAGCTTGAAACAAGATGTAGAGGCAAGTAACACCCAAAACACAAATGATCCAAATAACGAGGATGTGAACAAAGAAAGTCATGAAGAAACAAGGAAAGGAAGGGATGCCACAAGAAAAGAGTGTAGTGATAAAAGAACTCACAAAGAAACAAGGAGAAACTATGAGGATAATCCATTGTCAAACCTTACTCAACAAATGCAAACTTTACAACAATAGATACAAGACATGCAAAATGGAACAAGTTCCAAGAAGTATTCATTAGAAGATATATGCCCATATCCTTTCAATAAAAATTTGAACATGATACCATTTCCCCAACATTGCGAGATTCCTAAATATGACAAATATGATGGAAAATCTGATCCTCAGGATCACATTAGGGAGTTTTGTACTATGAGCATGGAATTTGCTCACGATGAAACTTACCTTATGCATCTTTTTCCTAGGAGTTTAAATGGACAATCAATGGAGTGGTTTTCAAGATTACCATCTGGAATCAAATCTTTTGAAGAACTTGTGAATAGATTTATTTCACAATACTCCTACAATATAGGGAATGAGATAACGATGCTGGATCTCTGCAATGTTAAACAAAAGAATGGTGAATCTTTTATGATCTTCTTACAACGATGGAAACACATGTTTAATAGGTATCCCCAAGATGTACCTGATCAAGAAAAGATGGACATATTCATTGATAATCTTATTAGTGAAATGAATTATCGACTAAGAGTGCAATGTCCTCCCTCTTTTTCCAAAATGATCAAAAATGGTCCGAAAATAGAGAACGCAATGGTAAAGAAAGGAGAGCTAAAACTTTACAATAATTCATACAACAACAACAACAATGAAAAACCCAAGTTCTGGTCAAAGAATAGGAATGTCAACAATGAAGGAAATGATGATAATAGTACTACAAAACAACAACAACCAATTTTTAATCTATCAAGTCAAATCCCAAGCAATAACAATCGAGAAAACAATAAAGCCAATTCCTTTTTCTCCAATCCTAGGAGGATATTCACAAACATTGGAGAACCTTTGGAATCAGCTCTAAAAACCTTGCTTGCCAACAAATTGATTATTTTACCAGAAGAAAGAAGTTATGAACCACGAGTCAAGCCAGTTTGGTGGAATGACAATCATTTTTGCAATTACCATTAGAATAAAGGACACCTAACAAATGATTGTCAGACATTGAAACACCTTATCCAAGATCTAATCGATAATGGAACCATCACAGTGGATAGCCATAAGACAAATGAATCACACCTGGCTTTTAAAACTCCACTTCCAAATTATGACAAAGGTGAACGATCACAATTACAAGATAACAAAGGGAAAGCCAAAGTGAATTACACTTATACATATGATGATGTGGTAAATGTGACCATTGTTAAAGATAATCCATCTTCAGAGCCAATCAATGTTATTACTAGAAGCAAAGTGAAGGTTGCCTTTCCAGGTATAGCAAAAGATCCAACATCCACTTCACAACAATACAATTTAGTAGAGCAATTACAAAGAATACCCGCTCAAATATCAATTCTGGAACTTCTCAAGGTTTCACCTATGCATAAGGAAATTTTGGAGAAAGCTTTAGTGGAAACAACAATTTCAAAAGATTTGGATATAGATTAGTTCCAAAACATGGTAGGACACCTTATAGCTCCTCAATGCTTATTGTTTTCTAAAAATGATGATGCATCCTTACAACATCCTCACAATGCTCCCTTACATGTTGAAGTCTCCATTAATAAAACTCATGTCAAACGTGTACTCATAGATGGAGGAGCTGGTTTAAACATTTGTGCATTAAGTTTGATAAAAGCTTTGGGATATTCAGAAAATGCAGTGGACCCGAAAAAGAAAATAATTATCAAGGCTTATGATGAAGCAGAACGTTCTTCTAAAGGAACTGTTATGCTACCAAAAAAAAAAGGACCTGTGGAAAGGGATACATTGTGTCAGGTTTTAGATTTGAACCTCTCTTACAACATTATTCTAGGACGACCATAGATTCACAAGATGCAAGCAGTTCCTTCTACATATAATCAATGAGTGAAATTTCCTCATGAAGAACAAGAGATCACTATAATTGCAAATTCTAGTCAATATTACAATAATTTGAAGCCAATACAAGATACAAGAGTTCCACATAACAGATAATCAGTATATCCTACCAAAGAAATTCAAGCAAAGATATGGGAAACTTTTGAGGAAAAGCTCAAATTAAATGATGAAGGAATGGGAAAATATTCTTTGCATAATTTTTCACTTTCCCCTAAGTCATATGGAAAGCCTACATATATTCAATCAAAGACATCAGAAAGATCAAAACATATGTTTAAAGGAACATTTGTTAGTGTTGGAAATCTTGAAGAAGAAAATGAAGACAAAGACATTCTTGGTTGGTTGTACAAGGATGAAGATAAAACTATAGCAATAGCAACAAAAGTTAATATTCCCATAAAACAATATGGCAAAGGTTATGAAATCATGCAAAAAATGGGATATGAAGGAAAAGGACCAATTGGTAAGCGACGTCAAGGTATTTTAGAACCTATTTGTCCACACTAGCAATCCAAAGAAGATAAATCCGGGCTTGGATATCTAAAATCCAATCAAAGGCAACATAATCATCAACAACACAAATGGAAAAAGAAATCAGTTTCTGAAGAAGAAAATTGGCAAAAAAGCTACATCAAGCGGCTAAAATAATAACCAATAAACAAAAGAAGCAAGAAGAACATGAAAAGAAAGAAGAGGAGATTACCATCCAAGGTAAAGAAAAATCTTGTCAACAAGTTCTGAAAATACAAACAAATACAAAAAATGAACAAGATATTCCAAAAGCAGTAAAAATAGAGATGGCGGAAATCAGAGAAATTTTTGCACCATATGACATTCCAGTATGGTATAGTGGAGTAATCCTAGATCAGGATTCAGAGACAAATTCAAATGAGTATGAATGGAGTCCAAATGTCTTATCTACTACATCAAGTAAGGAACACAATGAAGACCAAGCAACTATCACAAAAGAAGACTTGTCTATTGCAAAACAAAAGATGGAGTTAGAAAGAAGGCAAGAAAAACTCAGAATTTAGAGAAAAGAGGCGTATGCAAAAAGGAAAGGGAATGATAAAGACAAAGAAGTAATGCCACAAGAAGTACAAACAAGGATAGATCAAGCAAATGGAAATACAAGATTTTCATTTGAAAGAGGAACAAGATGTATCCAGATGTGGCAGAACCATAGAAGAATTAAGAGATAGTCAAGGTGGATTGACTATTAGTCCAGAAGAAGTTGAGTTTGAAAGGAGACAAAATCTAGAAAAAGAATCCTCTTTATCATGTACACAGGTATGTCAACTCCAAAATTCAAATGAGGTCAATCAAGAAGGAATTTTCAGTATTAAAGATGTGTGTGTTGATATAATCCATTCATTTAAGGGTACAAACGTCAGTTGAAGAGCCACTTGAGTGTGAACTACAAAATGTTAATATTGATTTTGTCAGGACTAATTCAGAGACGCTTGAGAAATACAATTCTCAAAAACATTTAATCTATGACAATACCTATTCTATGCCAAGTTATGATCATTATGTCATGAACATTGAAACACCTAATAATGACAGTGATTATGATTTACCCCTTCTCCATCCTGAACTGATTGTTTGGGATAATTTAGATAACCCTGAACTGAATGTCTTTTACTATGATCATAACTTAGTTGTGTACCTTAATGTTGTTGAACCCATCCCACCTAAGATATCTTCCATTGTAGAATTAAGTAATGTTTCTCGTAGTCAGGAGAATGCCAAAATTTCCAGTCGCAAAAATGAAATAAAATAAGGAAAGAGGCCTATTGTTGAAAACCATTTCATGGCAACACTAGATCAATCAAAAGGGAAAATAAAGGATGCATTTGATGGTGAAAACCTCTTTGAGGCGCCAGAAGATGGAAAGTTTGACATTCTTCTTGCATATTTTCAAGAGAGATTTACTATCCTGATAGAACCAATAGAAGCAGTAAACATTGGTACATCAAAGGATCCTAAAATACTTCATTGTGTTGCCTCATTATCAAAAAAAGAGAGGAATGAATACATGGAATTCTTTAAGCAAGGGCAAATAAATTTTTCTTGGTCCTATGTAGATATGCCAGGACTTAATCCAGATCTTATCATGCATCATCTTAATGTGGATTTAAAAGCAAAACCAGTTAAGAAAAAGCTCAGAAAGATGCATCCGCACATTGCTCTTCTTGTAAAAACCGAGTTGAAGAAACTATTAGAAGTGGGTTTTATAAGACATGTTGCTTATCCAAAATGGGTTTCAAGTATTGTACCAGTATCAAAACTAGATAAAAGCATAAGAGTCTATACAGATTTCAGAGATCTAAATAAAGCATGTCCAAAAGATAATTTCTTACTACCAAACATTGATATCATAGTGGACCTATCAGTAGGGCATGAGACGTTTTCATTTATGGATGGCATCTCAGGATATAATCAAATAAGAATTGCACCTGAAGATCAAGAAAAGATAGCTTTCACCTATGCATGGGGAACATATTGCTGGAATGTTATGCCATTTGGGCTTAAGAATGCAGGAGCAACTTATCAAAGGGCTATGACAACAATTTTCCATGATATGATGCATACATTTATGGAAGATTATGTCGATGACATACTTGCAAAATCTCATACAAGACAAGAACATTTGAACATTTTAAGCAAGATTTTTGATAGGTTGGAAAGATATCAATTGAGATTAAATCCAAAGAAATGTGCATTTGGGGTAACCTCTAGAAAGCTCTTTGGGTACATTATATCAGCCCATGGAATTGAAGTAGATCCTGAAAAAGTCAAAGCTATCATGGAAATGGAGTCACCTAGGATCATAAGTCAATTGAGATCTTTACAAGGAAGATTGCAATCAATTAGGAGATTTGTTTCTCAGTTAGCAGATATATGTCTTCCATTCACCCATCTTCTACATAAAAATGTTCCATTCAAATGGGATCCGAAATGTGAAGAAGCTTTTTTGCAAATAAAAGAATATCTTATGAGTCCTCCAGTACTGATATCACCAACAAAAGGGAAACCATTGTTGCTCTATATCTCAGCAACAAATGTATCATTAGGAGCCCTCCTAGCCCAATATGATGATGAAGGAAAAGAAAGAGACATTTATTATATCAGTAGAACGCTTGTTGGCTATGAATTAAATTATTCCTCAATAGAAAAGAAATGTCTAGCAGTTGTATTTGCAACTCAGAAGCTATGACATTATATGTTGATTCATTCTATGAAACTAATAGCAAAGATAGATCCTCTCAAACTTATCAGTCAATCCTCATACGGACAAACTTATCAGTATTTAAAAGAACATATCCTTCCTCTTGACTCATCTCGCAATCAGAGAAGGAATTTTATTCACTAGTCCTCTTGCTATACTATAATTTCTAATATCCTATATAGGTGTGGTCTAGATGGTACTTTATTGAGATGTCTTGAGCAAGAAGAATTTGAAAAAGTTCTTGACGAAGTTCATGCAGGTATTTGTTGCACACACTCAAGTGGTTTAACATTGGCTAAGAAACTTCTTCGTATGGGTTACTTTTGGCCTACTATGGAGAGAGATTCATTCACATATGCTAGAAAATGCAAACAATGTCAGATCCATGGGAATCTCATTCAAGCGCCAGCACAAGAGTTATATCCTATGACAAGATCATGACCATTTTCACAATGGGGCCTTGATTTGGTAGGAAAGATAAATCCCTCATTGTCTAATGCACATAAGTTTATTCTGATAGCTACTGAATATTTTACTAAATAGATTGAAGTAGTGCCTTTAACAACAGTGACAGGAAAGCAAATATCATCATTTATTATGAATTATATAATCTATCGCTATGGAGTTCTTATGACCATTATCACTGATAATGGAAGACCATTCAAAAATCAAGATGTGAAGGAGTTATGTGAACAATTTCATATCCAACATAGGTTTTCTACTCTATATTATCCACAAGGAAATGGTCAAGCTGAGGCATCAAACAAAACTATCTTGAAAATTTTAAAGAAAATAGTCAATGAAGCTGGAAAAGACTGGCACATTCAGCTAAATCCTGCTCTTTGGGCATACCGAGCTAGCATTCGCACTCCAATAGGGGCAACTCCATATTGTTTGGTCTATGGATCAGAAGCCATATTACCTATAGAAGTAGAGATACTTTCTCTACGAGTACCCTTGCAATGTCTTATACCAGAAGAAGAACAAGGAGTCTCTCAACTCCAGGAACTAGAACTGATTCAGGAATGTCGCCAAATGCAACAGATCATTTGAAAGTATATCAACAAATAATGGCAAGAAGCTATAACCATAGAGTCAAGCCGTGCATTTTTCAGATTGGAGATATAGTTCTAAGGGAGAATCCAAGAAATCAGCAAGATCAAGAAAAGAAGGGAAAATTTGAACCAAATTGGCTAGGACCTTTTGTCATAATAGCAACATATGGATAAGGAGCATACAATCCATCTACCCTTGAAGGGGATTAGTTTGATGAACCTATCAATTCTATGCATCTCAAAAAATTCTATGCTTGAGATTTAAAGTCCTGAAAAAATCAATAAAAAGCATATAAAGTCCTAAAAAAATCAATAGAAAGCATATAAAGTCCTAAAAAAAATCAACAAAAAGCATATAAAGTCCTGAAAAAATCATCAAAAAGCATATAAAGTCTTGAAGAAATCAGTAAACATCTGAAAAGCAAAAAAAATCTCGAAAAAATAAAATAAAATAAATCAAAATATGCAATAAATTTAGATGGTGAAAACCTGGTAAACAGGCGCTATCTACAAAGTAAGTTCCTCCATCTATGAGATCGCTTTGCACACCTATCCACTCCATCCTATCTCATCTATCACTTCCATCTATCTTAGCTTATCCATTCTATCATTTGCATCCATTGCTCTGAACCATTTAGCCGAAAATATGTAGCTTACCAACAATTATCAATCCATGACATACTTGTCATAGTCATTGTCTTAGATTTTATCAGAATCAATCAACCTGCATTTGTATCCCGCCATGGTTTGGATATTGATCAATTCATACATCCATAATAAATTTTTGTTTCCGCTGGGGGCAAAATCCTAATTTCCTTTTGCTAAAGTGATCTTTTGAATCTTTGAAAATCCAAAACATTCGAAAAACTTAGAAAAACCAAAAACACCTAGGATTTTGAAACAGATAACGAGCAACAAAGCAACAAAAAAAATCAAGGCATTTCATCAACAAACTGAATCATGAAACTCATAAACCAAAGAATCTATTAGCAAGTAATAAAGGATTATCAAAGATCATTCATCAAGATAATTATATCAGTTAATGACCATAAGAACATGTGAATGACATGCAAGATTCAATGTTTATATCTTGATTTGATTGCTAATCATGTACTCTATGTGACTCAAGGATTTCCATGACTAGAGAAGCTATGATGGGGCATGATTATTTTTCTTTGATTGCTATATGTGGTTTATCTCTTACTACGGTATGAACTTGTCTCAAATTATGATCGGCAAAAGATCAAGGAGGACGTTCCAGGTCATGCATGAAATGAGATAATCCTTGGCTGTTCTACAAGCAATACTTAGGTCAACTTGATTCATTATATCAAGTTGCTTGTATTAACTTTCTATATCAAAATCCATGTAAGGAATACTCAGGCCATCTTTAATCTTTATTTCAAGTTGCTTGTATTTTCTTACAACATTTTAAAGCTCAATGATGAAATCAAGCACTGTTACAATATAGCATATGAAGAATGGCAGTATCATTTTTAGTTAGATCATTTCATTATCTCATTTATCGTTTGTATTATAAGCATTCATTGTTAGTTGCATTATAAGCATATTATTTCATTAACAAATCAACGGTCATAAATAAAGATTGAGTATACTTGGACAAACAAAAACAAGTTGTATTTAATCATTATAGGTGCATTAATTTCTTAGAATCATTTTTCCATTACAATTAGTTGTATATGAATCATTGCATTAGTTTGCATTTAATTAAGTGCATTTCATTAATCATGTAGTGTATCATCATTATTATTAGCATTATCATTCCATTAACGATCATTTAGTTGCATCTTTGCACTTTAGATTCATAATCATTATGAACATTACATATAAAAGCAAAAACATTTCCATATAGATCATTGCATTTGCATCATTTACATATCATTAAAGCTAGTAATCATTTTCATTTTGCATCCAAGATCATCAAAATTGAAAATCAACAAAAGCATTTATCATTGCATCATCATATAAAGCATCATCATCAAATAAAGTAACATGCATAAATATCATCATCCATCTAATCATGCATCCATATAATCAAAGCATATAGATCATCATCAAATAGAGTAACATGCATAATAAAGATCATCATCATATAGAATCCATGTTTGCATATAGATCATCATAAAACAATAAAAGTCCAAGTATACAATGATATCAAATAAACAATACAGGTGCCTCCAAATCAAATCATGGCTGTCCTGTACCACTATCACTTGACTCTATCCGTCTCTGTGGCTGTGGGTAGGAATATCCTCCAGATGCTTGTCTCCCATGATCACCACTCCTCTGAGGAGGTCCCATGACCCCACCACTGCTAGTATCTATCAACACGGTGGTATGATAACTATCTGCTCTCTGGCTCTCTGCAACTGCCTCCTCATATCATCGTCGCCAGTGGGGAAGTCTCCTTCCCAGCCCAAACTAATGCTCTAATAGTGTCAGCTGAGAGAGTACCTGATCCAACTTGCTGAATATGATCAAGAAGGTCCTGAGTATCCTGTTGTCTCTTAACAACTCTATCCTTCTTTGCCATAAGAGTTTGCACCTATGCTTGAAGCTGATCATTCTATGCTCTAAGACTATCAATGGTCTCATGCTCTGGTGCATCCTGCTCTGGCAAATCCTGTTGTGGTACATGAACCCCAATCCCCTCCTCACCACCACCCTATCTAACTGCTGGAATCTTCATCTGAGTAGCTCTCAAAATCCATCATCTAATAAGGGGAACATGATCCTCTGGATCCTCATCATCTCCACCATGAGTTGCAATAACCCTAGGGTCTGGCTGAGTCTGTCCAAAATCAATGCCTCTCCCGCAACCCCCATCTAGTCTAGTCACCCTGCCTCCTCCTATCAATGGCAACCCTCTCGATGATCTCATACCTGCCCTACCATGCTCCCTCCCAATCCATCCAACATCCCTCCCACCCATAGGACATGGTCTCCCAATCTTGTCAATCAGTCCAAACGCTCCTCCACGAACTCTCAATCAACCTCCCCTCCATCCAGGTCTCCTACCACCACCACCACCACCTCCATCCCCACCCTCATCTCCACCTCCCCCAACCTCTTGAGAAGCTCTGAGCTCTTGTCTCCATCTATGTCTCCTCACACCTGGATCATCTGAATCATCATCCTCATCTCTTGAGCTAGGAGGAGGATCTGCTGGATTAGTAATACAAGGAAATGGATTAGCTAGTATGTACTGAGCATAATCTGCAGTAACCCCAGGATCAAGAATGTCCAATCTCATATCATAAGCCACTCTCAGAGTAGCAAGAAACTTTGCTTGAGCAATCTCAAATGACAAAGATGATCCCCAATCTCGTCTATCTCTATACCGTCGAGCATATATTGTCACATCAGTAGGCATAGGTTGGATGATCCCAAACTGTCTAAGAATGCAACTAATCAAGTGTCACTCAACAATGTAAGGAGTTTGACCAATGAGATATCTTCTCTGCATGATGAATGGTAATGTATGTGCATCATCCATCCATGGTTCACAATCAACATATGGTCTCCAAGTAATGTTATCCAATGAATCAAGCACCCAACACCAATACTCCATCTTACCCAGATTATGCTGAGTAAGGATACCTGCATAAAAATACACATATGGCTACCTCTATCCACAAACTCTGTGATAGATAGGCTGAGTAATAGCAATGTGCTCCTAGCACTAAATCTGCAATAAAGTGCATCCTGTAGACAAACTAGCACTCTCATCATACACCACCTGATGAAGATCATGATATAAATGTGCAAGCATACAAACACCCCAAGCATATCGAGTACAATGCTGCATCATACTTAGGAGAATCTCACCCCATCCAACATCAAAACCTCATGATCACCTATCATGACAAATAAATCCTCCAATCAAACCAACAAGAATCACAGGGAGTCTCGTAATACATCACCATATCCTCCCATCAGATCTCTCCTCTAGCGATGCTATCATTAGCAAACACGGCTCTGCAAGCCTCTGCCCCAGCATGATCCTTAAAATCATATTGCACTAACTCGCCAGTCACTGGGATGTGCAGAATCCTATACACATCCTCGAGCGTCACACTAATCTCACTTGTGGGCAAGTGGAAAGTGTTATGCTCACTGTGCCATCTCTCAGCTAACGTCGTCAACAATCCTCTATTATGCGTAATCTCAAGCATATATAACAGATGGCCTAAACCACAAGCATCTATGTGTCTAACCTCAACCTGCATCATCTCTGACACTAAATGATGTACTACTGGTAATTTCTCCCGACACTGGAGAACATCAAGTTTCTCCTATTTATCAAGAGAATTCAATCAATCATCAACAATCTATATATCAAATTTATCAAATCAAACTGACACAATCGCTAATCTATCTATCTATCAAATCAAACTGAAGCAACCTATGCTATCTATCTATCAAATATATCAAATCAAACTGAAGCAACTTAAGCTATCAAATCATTTTAAAACCTATCAATCATGGTTTTCTATCAATCATTGAGTTCAATCAAAACTTTGCTCTTTAGCTCTTGCATCAGAAAGTAAATTGGTTTCATAGAGCTACTTTATCAAAACAAATCAAATCAATCTATCCAACAACATAAATCAATCAATCAAGTCCTTATCAATCATACACGCGCATAAAAAACGTTAAATCTAATCATCAAAGTGATATTAGCTTTTGCATTTATCAAAAACATCAAATTTTAGAGCATATGTGCTATCCTATTAAGTGCTAAACTAAAGCATATGTGCTATCCTACTGAGCAAAAGTGCTAAAACCAAACATATGCGCTAACTTTTTCAACAAACACGCTAACCCTATGAACATATACGCAAAACAAAGCAAAAGCACTAACTTTAGCTGCAAAAGCGCAAACAAACAATTCAAAAG
The DNA here is from genome assembly GCF_030272615.1 of Cryptomeria japonica. Lineage (NCBI taxonomy): Eukaryota > Viridiplantae > Streptophyta > Pinopsida > Cupressales > Cupressaceae > Cryptomeria > Cryptomeria japonica. The sequence goes on along the minus strand of NC_081411.1, from coordinate 591,671,913 downwards.
CACTATCCTATGCAAATGCACTAACATCCTTGGCATATGCACTAACAAAATGATCATAAGCACTAATTTATGCATATGCGCTAAACCTAATTGCATATGCACTAAATCAAAATGCAAATGAGCTAACCTACTACCGAAAATCGCAAAAAAATTCAAAAAATTCAAAAACACGCCTAAAAACATGAAAAATTGCATGACAAGTTGAAAACAAAGTTTGGGATAAGATACATACCGAATACCCATAATCGGGAGGTCATTGATATCGTCGAACACGCTCAAATCGATGGTTCTCCACAGGAATCACCATTTCGCCACCTCACCAAAAATATTTTCTTCACAAGCTGACAAGGATAACAATGAAGTTAAAATTAGACTTGGTTAATTTTATATTTACTATTTGAAGAGTAATTAATGCTACTTGATGGGGCAATTTGATTTATTTTTTACAAATTAATTTAATTGACTGAATTTTTATCAATTATCATGAGATCAATCGTTCAAACCAAATTTTTCAACAATTTCACAATCAATCTCTTGAGGGGGCACACAATCAAGATTTTCATCTTCATCAGGTGCATTATCGAGACTTGATTTAATCTTTGAAACAATGTTGTCTCAACATCATTTCAAAGAGGGGCAAAATGTATACACATAAAAATGGCTGTGAGCAATTAAATAAATATTTTATATTTATTTAATTATTATTCTTCTATTAAATAGTTAATTTGAAAAGATTAATTTATTTAACTCATTTTTTATGTCTTTCTATTAATTAATATTTTATTAATGAATTCATCTATCATATTCTTCTAATTAATTAAATATCTAATATTTAATTATCCTTCTAACCAAGTTAATTAGATATCTAATATTTAATTATCTCCTTCAATCAATTAAATATCCAATATTTAATAGTTATTCTCCTATCCTATAGTCTCAAATATTAAATAATTTCTTAAATTATTTAATCTTTCTTATCCAACTCACCCTTCATCTCCACTTCATCTTCCCTTTTCCAACTCATCCATCATGCGGCTAGGGAAATTAATATTTCTTAAATATTAATTCATCATTTATCTCCAACTTCCAAATTTAATGAATATTGTGTACGTACACATATTTCTTAACCATCTTCTATATTCTCTCCAACACCCCCTACATCTTAGGAAGGACTTGAATCCACTTTTCCTACCATGCCTAAATCTTCACCAACCATCCCTAAATTCCCTTAGTCAACAACCCAATCAAGGTGAGATGAGTGACACTTGTCTTCTCCTTCCCCCTTTCTCTCAACCTTCACCTTTACTCACAACAATCCAAATCTACAGATCTGATCATGACCGTTCATCTAAGCCACATCATCTTATCCTCTCAAGGTCTATAAAATCAAGAGCTTCAGTTGAGAGAGAGTTAGACTTCAAGAGACTTCAAGTGCATTTTCAAACAAATCATTTTTAAAACTTATGCATCCGTGAGTTTTAATCTTGAAGCAAATAGCAATTATCATTTAACATAATCAATGACAACACAAACTCCTATTTGCAACATATACATTCTTGTATCACTAGTTTATTTAAGAGGAATTTCAAGGACCCATGATCAGTGTAATATGTGAAGGGAGTGTATTCTAAGTACTATTAAAATCTATGTTAAGTGTTGACCATGACTAAGGCTTCTCGCTCAATGTTGGTATAGTTTCTTCTGCTTGATACAAATTCCTACTGGAAAATTCTATTGGGTGGTCCTTGTTTCCCCTAGGTTGGGGTAATAATACATTGATGGCTATTCTTGATGCATCTACATGAGCATTAAAAGGTACCAACCAATTCAAAAAAGATAAGAATGGGTGCTTCTGCAATCTTCTATATGATAGTGTCAAAATATTATTGGCTTTGTTCTGTACAATTGATGGTTTAATTGGTCTTCCAATTTTTCAACAATTCTTCTAAGGGTGTAGCTATGGTGGTGCATCCTTTGATGAACTTCCTAACTAGTGTATCCAAGGAATGTTTTTACTTTTGGGGATGTCTTATGGAGTGGTAGGTTCATAATTAGAGAAATTTTCATTGGGTTTGCCATTAAGCCTTCTTTACAAATGACATGTCAAGTAATAGTGTGCTAAAGGGGACCATAAAGATACATTAATTTAGGTTCAAAGATATTTGCATACTCCTATATTTCTCCAACATTTCCCGAAGTGCCTAAAAATGTTCTATCAACAATCCATATATTGTCTAATCATCTAAATATACTTTCAAAAAGTAAGGAATGAAATCCTTAAATGTGTTGACCATTGTCTAGCTAAAAATAATAGGGGCATTCTTGAGCCCGAATGGCATTACTATGTACATGAATGATCCCCATTTGGTGTCAAAATATTATTGGCTTTGTTTTGTACAATTGATGGTGTAATTGGTCGTCCAATTTTTCAACAATTCTTCTAAGGGTGTAGCTATGGTGGTGTATCCTTTGATGAACTTCCTAACCAGTGTATCCAAGGAACATTTTTACTTTTGGGGATGTTTTATGGAGTGGTAGGTTCATAATTAGAGAAATTTTCATTGGGTTTACCATTAAGGCTTCTTTACAAATGATATCTCATTTAATAGTGTGCTAAAGGGGACCATAAAGATACATTAATTAAGGTTCAAAGATATTTGCATACTCCTATATTTTTCCAACATTGCCCAAAGTGCCTAAATATGTTCTACCAACAATCCATATATTGTCTAATCATCTAAATATACTTTCAAAAAGTAAGGAGTGCAATTATCCTTAAATGTGTTGACCATTATCTAGCTAAAAATAGTAGGGGCATTCTTGAGCTGGAATGACATTACTATGTACATGAATGATCCCCATTTGGTGGAAAATTTTGTTTTAGTTCGGTCTTCCTCCCTTATCCTTACCTAGTGGTGTCCAAATAACCCATATATGATTAGATATATTTCCCTTTGGACAACATACTCCAAGATTTCTTCTATGAGAGGTGAAGGGAACGACTCATGTATACATGCTTTATTCAATTTCCATAAATCTACACATACTTGGATTTCTCCTATCTTTTTATTTTGTATCACCATCAAACTTATCTATTATGAATCTTCTACTAGTTTGATTATTGTAACTGCCAACTTTTTGTCTGACTCTGTCTGCATCCATTTCTTCATATTAGGATTTAGGTGATATGGTCTTTTCCAATATGGTTTGGTATCCTCCTTAAATTGTATTTTCATGGTCCATGTAAGCAATTGACAATTGGAATGAAAACACGATGTAGTAGACTAATTAGGCATCACAAAAACCCAAATCTATCACACAAATCTCAATTGCAAATGAATAAAGAATGCATAAAAGAATTAACTACCAAGTGAAGTGAATTAAAGAAAATCAAACTTCATTGGTAATTCCATTCATGTAGCGTCCATTGTCATTGTTTTTTAAAGAAAATCAAACTTCATTGCCAATTCCATGCATCTAGACTCCATTGTCCTTGTTTTTCTTGTGTTGAAGCATCACTCTCAACGTTGTACTTTAAGAAAACTTGTAAAATGGATGCACAAGAATACAAAGTGTTGGCATATGCACATTCCAATGAGAAATTGTAGGTGATTGAAGGTATTGTCATTGATGGCAGCCTTACAATCATGTGATACTGACAGACAGACACAGGCACTGACACCGACAGACTCTACATCGTCATACTGATCACCGACACCAAAAGGAAGATTACCGACACCCTGGCCGACAAGAATTTTGTATAAATATATTTTGTAATTAATTGTAAAATCTTTTGTAAGCTGACTTGACGGATTCTAACATGACTCATATAAGTATGAGATCATTGTAGATCATTTAGTTAGTGAGAGGTGAAAAAATATTATAGCAGACCTAATATGCGAATTATTAGGATAAGGTTTATGTATATTGCAGAGCTTAAACCAGTACTGAATCTGACATAGTAGATGCTGATCTGAAGTAGTACAAGACATTAGATTTGTATAATCTATTTTGTAAGTCAGTGTGACTTCTTTTGTAATTGAGCAGTGAGCTCTAGGCACTTGGCCTTCCTGCATGTCCAGGCCCCTATTGTAAGCAGTAATATTCTCTTATTGGCCAGTAAGATAATCAAGTAAATATACATACTGGTCATATACTAATTTACCCCCCGCCCCCCCCCCCCTCTTAGTATCTTTGAGAATCCTAACAATTGGTATTAGAGCTTGGTCCTCTATTTTCAAAACCCTAATAGCTTGAGGAAGATCTTGACACTGGTAGAGATGGAAAAATTGAGAAAACAATTGGAAATAGCTCTTTCAGACTATGATGCAGAAAAAGTAAAGAATATCAAACTTGAAGATGATCTGAAGGCTGCATAGGATATCATTCAAGAACTTCAAGAAAATTTCACCATTGCAAGGAAAAAAAGAAGAGAACTTTGTGAAAAGATGCAGAATGATGAAGATGAAAAGGAAACTCTTAATGATCTGGTAAACAAGCTGAGACAAGAAAACAATACAATGAAGAATGAGATGCAAGATATGACTATGAGATTTTTTAAAGAAACTGAAAATTGGAAGAAGAATGAAGAGGAATTGGTTAGAAGACTAAATGATGCTGCAAATGAAAACACAAGACTTAGTCATGAAAATGATATGTTAAAGACAATTTTGATGCATACACAAAATGATAGAACTGAACTCATGACACATAAAAGAATCTTGTAGAGTGAACTGGCTGCTGCAAATCAACACAAGGAAAAATTCAAGAAAAGTTTAGAAGAACTTGATGACATGCTGAAGAATCAGAAACCAAATGGTGATGCTAATGGCCTTGGCTTTGAAATTGGTGAAAGCTACGATACTGCAAACAGTCATGATCATAGCAAACCGGTAAGACAACCTAATGCTTACAAATTTAATGGCAAATGCTTTAACTGTAACAAGTATGGTCATAGAGAAAATCAATGTAGATCTAGAAATTATCAAAACACTAATGCACTCACCGGTCAATGTTCTAAGTGCAACAAAGTTGGTCATAATTTAGAAAATTGCAGAATGAATGTAAGATGTTATGTTTGTGGAAGATTTGGATATCTATCTAATCAATGTAGAACACAAACCGGCATAGGATATGGGAAAGCTATTCAAAAAAACAATGTGACTTGTTTTGCTTGTAACAAGATTGGACATATTGCAAAATTTTGTAGAAGCAAGACTTCACCGACAAATAACAAAGGACCCAGTTTGAAAGGTAAAGAAAAAGTTGAAGAGGTAAAGCAAGAATTCTCAAAACAATGGATCAAAAAGTCAGATCAGAATATTGATGGGAATACTCCTCCACCAGTAGAATAGAGTATCACTCCACCGGTAGGAGACTCTTCATCTAACTGAAGGAAGATCCTTTGGGGGTTTAGCAACAAATTGAAAAACATGCTATTATTCCCTTGGTTGATGGTGAGAAGTTGAATTACTTCTTTACCGGCAGATGAGTTAAGTTGTGACTTAACCGGCAAGCATTAAATGCGGTAGTTGGAGAAAATAACATTATAAAGCAAGTGTTTTGGCTCCTTTTTCATTCACCAAACATTCGAATCTCTGAGAGTGTGAAAATCCTGAGCAAGGGCATCCATAGCGAGAAGGAAGCAAGTCATTCAAGCACTCATCCCTAAGGAACATTGAGGTATTTATAACTATGGCTTCCTCATCCACTCCTGAATTTATTGCAAACCCTACTATGATTGAAGTTGTCAAGCGCCCTAGACCCGTATTCAAGCTTGTTCCCGAAATAGCGAAGAAAGATGATACCATAGGTGCATTTTCTCAAATACCTAAAGGAGTAGTACATGCTGAAGATCCTAGAATATACATACATTCTCATATAGAGGAACTAGGAGATGATGAAATCAAGAACATGTATAGGACTGTGATTTGTGATGAAAATGGCAATATCAAACCGGAACACAAGGTAGTAGAAACCCTAGGTTTTGTGGATATTATGAGCATTCCTAATTTTCCTGAAGATGTGATAAGAATAGTCCTAAGCAGAGTCCATTGTGAATTCTTTTGGTTGGATTCAATTCATAAGATCACCAAAGAAGCCGTTAAGTCAGTAACAGGGTTACCTTCCACCGATAGCAGACCTGACATAACTAAAAGGGTCTCAAATGACACAGTGATAGACCTAACCGACACAACATTTGACAAAATCTCTCTAAGGGTAAATGATGTAAAGGACATCAATGTCAGATTTGTCGGTATGATTTTAGGCTACAAGGCTACACATGCAAATAGGTTAAACTCAGTATCTAGCCTATGTATTAAAAGTGCATATGACATGGTTAATGATAATGCTAGAATAGATGTGTGTGAATGACTCAAAGATGAATTGATAGACAATCTGAAGAAGATCAAAGGAGACAAGAAAGGAACTTTTAGATTTGGAAATTTGCTTGTATGTTTAATAATGTACATTACTAAGAAAGTACCCGGTATTGGTAGGAGAGATTTTGGCTTTGATATATCAGTAGGAAAGCAACTATTGGATTTATTAAACAACATGGGGGAAAACAGAGAGAAAAATATAAACGAACATTTTCAAGCACTAAAGGCTTGAATGAAGACAAGAATAAGGCTGTCTCAGGCAATTGTGGATAAATATCAAAAGGAAATATGTTTTGTAATCAAGAAAGATGAAATATGGATGGAGGCAGTTGTCCCTAGAACTATTTGGGTAACTGAAATGGGATATGAAACAGATGATAACATCATTGAAACTTATGCAAAAGCCCTCCTAGAAGCACCAAAGGAACCCTCTGAGAAAGTCTTTGGCAATGCAGAAACAATTGAAAGTGGAATTCAGTCTAGGAAAAGAGTTAAGAAAGTTGAACAAACAGTAAGGAAAGACACCAGACAAGCAAAAGCAATTAAGGAAGATGTATTGAAGCAAACTGGTATCAAAGAAAGTAAGTTGGAAGGACTTCAACTGGAAACTCATCTTTCACCAGTTGCAACTTCCTCTGAGAGTGATATACCAATGGTCTTGAAAAGGGTAGAAAGGAAAAGAAAACCCTCACCGACACCCTCACCTACACCTAGGAGAACAAGACAAAAGCAATAGGCAGTGAGGCCTCCAATTAAGAAGTTAACTCCAAAGAAGAAGAAGGTAAAACAAGACATTTCTCCACTGGATAAACTCCTTAGTGAAATAATAGAGGATAGAAAGTTGAAAAACATTAGCAAACTGTATAACACACTTTTCATAGATGACAAAGAAAGCATAGAAAATAGTGTAATTTTACACTTGGATATATACAAGAAATTTTTGATGGAAATTGTTGATGAAATATCCATTGATCTCTACAGAAGACTTGAAGCTAGAAGGGTAGCTATTGTTGAGCTGGATAAGAAAATAAAAATTGAAAAATTACTTGCAGTGCATCTAGTAAACTCACCTGAAGAGATTGATCAATTAATCAGTGAGGCCAATCGGACAATATTTTCAACTGCTCACCGACATGTAGCACTAATGGCAAGAAGAGTAAATGAAATTTCAGAAGAAACTACAGATCAATGGGATATATTCTCAAAAGAGGAACAAGAAGAACTCAAAAGACCCAAGACTATCAGAGTATATCAAAAGGATAGGGATAAGGGGAAAGGAAAGGTAGGTGGACCTCCAAACCTTAAGATAACTGATGACTTACCCCCACCTCTTTCTGATACTCCACCGGCACATAATGCTGATAATCAACTGACTACAGAGAGTATGTAGACTCCTCAAGAGGATACAAATCCTGAGTCTGAAGTTTTGTACACTATGAATATAGACACCCAAGAGGTGAATATTGTGGTAGATAAAGAGACCACTGAGGATAAGAAGGAATATTTGGCTACTGAGCCACCGACTACAGATGTTGAGGTTAAGACTGTAAATATAAGCATAGATATAGAGAAACCAATAGAGGACACCACTGAGAAAGCATTTGAAGCACCGGTAAATGAAACTGAAAAACCAGAGGTAAATACAAAGAAACTGGAAGTACATACAGAGACTACATCTGAGAAACCGATAGTTGAGAGCTCAGAGAAACCTTCTGAGACATAGATGGAGAAACCAGAACAAAAACAAGTTGAGACACAGGTTCAGACCAAGACAGTGCCACCGACAAAAGCTGAAAAGCCTAAACCTTTGCTAATAGAAATGCATACTCAAACAAATCGTCCTGAGAGAGAGGAAAGAAAAGTTATTACCACATCCGACAGCATGGAAATTGTAAAAATAGTTGGGCAGACTTCTGGTACTTCAATGATAGAGTTCAAACCAACAAATGTAACAGAAGTATTATTGGATTCTATAAAGAAAATCACAGTGTAATGCACAAGCCTATAAGGCTATTGATGACACAATTCCTATTCTTAAATTGATAGCACCCAAGTGCATTGTGGATAATAAAGATTCTTTAGGTCAACTAGACACATTGTCTAAATTCATAACCGGTAACATTTTGACAGTTGATCAGATCAATGAAGACACATTTAAAGAGAGGATGAATAAGGAGAAAGAAAATTTCTATGAGGAAATTGTAAAGAAAAATAAGGAGAAAATAGAAACCTTATTACCGGCACTAGGGGAAACAATTTTGGATTTCAAGAAACTGTATAGAGATACTTGTAAAACTAACATTTTGATAGAAGACATAGAGTCAGAGATTAGAAAAGCACAAGATGAAATCAACAATATTGTTGATAACTTAATAGGATCATCAAATTCATTTTTGAAAATTGAAAAGCACATTGTAGATCTTGAAGAGAAAATTGAGAATTTAGAAAATGATAAAGGAAAGATAAAGATTAAGGCACAGAACTTAAAATGCAAACTTGGTCCTAAACTAGATTACCTCATTTCTTTGAGAAAATAAATTTTTGAGGCTGTGGTCCCCAGACTTAAGACACTGGAAGAGAAAATGCACATACTCACAGGTACAGTTCAGAGAACACAAGTGACATTAACAGATAGCAAAATATTCAGAGACAGTTTAAATTTGGTTTTGGCAGATCTTTTCTAGATTGTAACCGACCAGCTATAAGAATCTAGGCAGGAACCACACTCCACTGACAGCAAATGACAACCTTTGTCATTGATGCCAAAGGGGGAGTAGTGAGATGAGAAAAATGATCAGAACAGGACATCGTCATCTTAGGGGGAGCATACATTTTTTACAACACAGTTTTGGTAAGAAACTTTGGTAGATTCTTTTTGGACATCATTTTTGGATATACAGTTTTGATTTTTCTCATGAGTGTTGCCATCAATGCCAAAGGGGGAGATTGTTGGCAAATGCACACTCCAATGAGAAATTGTAGGTGATTGAAGGTATTGTCATTGATGGCAACCTTACAATCATGTGATATCGGTAGGTAGACACAGACACTGGCACTGACAGACTCTACACCGACATACAAATCACCGACACCAAAAGGAAGATTACCGGCACCCTGACCGACAAGAATTTTGTATAAATATATTTTGTAATGAATTGTAAAATCTTTTGTAAGTCAACTTGGCGGATTGTAACATGACTCATATAAGTATGAGATCATTATAGATCATTTAGTTAGTGAGAGGTGAAAAAAGATTATAGCAGACCTAATGTGCAAATTATTAGGATAAGGTTTACGTATATTGCAGAGCTTAAACTGGTACTGAATTTGGCATAGTAGATGCTGATCTAAAGCAGTACAAGACATTGGATTTGTATAATCCATTTTTTAAGTCAGTGTGACTTCTTTTGTAACTGAGCAGTGAGCTCTAGGCACTTGGCCTTCCACATGCCCCTATTGTAAGTAGTAATATTCTCTTATTGGTCAGTAAGCGAATATTGTGGGTCACAAATTCCACCGAGGTTTTTACCACACCGGGTTTCCTTGTTAAAAACACTGTGTTATGGTGTGTCTCTTATGTTGTGGTTATTATTTTTCTTTACTGCATTATTTTTAGTTTACCGGTACACAACTTTGAATTGCTTTTCATGTTATAAATCAAGTAAATATACATACCGGTCAGGGTTGATTCACCCCCCTCTCTCAGTATCTTTGAGAATCTTAACACAAAGATGGTGGTTCCTAATAATGAAGATTGAGATTGAATTTATAGATTTTGAGAATTTGGTTTGACGGTTGAGATTGATTTAAAAACAAATTTGATCAGTGACTGAGATTTGTTGAGAGAGATATGATTTAGAAGTAAGCGGAATTGATTTAGTAGTTGACTGATTTGAGGAATTGTTAAAAAGCTAACTATGAATGCAACTGAAGACTTAATTAGCATTACATAATTAAAACAATTATTTAATTATGCACAAAAGTGATAAAACAAATATTTTATTTGTTTTTAGAAGAATTTGAATAGAAAAAGCGAGAGATTAAATGAGTTATAGAATTCATTTAGTTATGGAAGAGAAAAATAAACAATTATTTATTTTAAAAGGAATTTGATTAGAAAAAGTAAGAGATTAAATCAATTAAAGAATTTATTTAATTATGGAAGAGAAAAACAAATGAAATAAAGATTTTATTTATTATAAGAGGAAATCAATTTCAAAAAGCGAGAGATTAAATGAATTAAAGAATCTATTTAATTATGGAAGATAAAAACAAATGAAATGATGATTTTATTTATTTTAAGAGGAATTTGATTAGAAAAAGGGAGAGATTAAATGAATTGAAGAATTAATTTAATTATGGAAGAGAAAAACAAATGAAATAAATATTTTATTTGTTCTTAGAGGAAATTGATTAGAAAAATGAGAGATTAAACTAATTAAAGAATTCATTTAATTATGGAAGAGAAAAATAATAAAATAAAATAAATGATTTTATTTAATTTAATAGGAAATTGATTAGAAAAAGTTGTTGGTTGAACAAAAGCAAATGATTAAATCAATTAAAGAATTCATTTAATTATGGAAGACTTAATTAGCTAACTAAATAATTAAAATAATTATTTAATAATGAGAGAAAATAAAAATAGATTTAATTAAATAATAAAGATTATTTAGTTTAAGTGATGTGAAAAGGAATTAATTAAATATTAAATTATTTAATTAATATTTAAAAATTACTAAAATTAATGCTTATAGGCATGACAAAATTTTAGGTGTCTACAATCCATACTTCTTCCTCAATACCATTCATTTTTGTAAAAGTCTAGGGAAAAAACCCTCAATATTTTGTTAATGGCTCAATAATTGATGCGATAACTTCCCAATAGTCTCCTATTTTTCCCATCTTTAGACTATCTAATATAGTTATATTTTCAACTTAATGGTTGATTGTAATTATGTTTATCAAAGTTTGGCTTGAGTTCTAGTTTCCACTATCCTTCTCCTATTTGAAATGAAGCTTGGGGTCTGCCTCCTCACATCATCTTTGTGAACTTTACAACATCCATTGTGTGTTGGTTGTGCATGTTTATCCAACCACTCTACTAGATTCCATACTCCTTGACACTGGGGTGGTGGATTCGGCTCTAAGGATACATTCTTTGGTACATTATTTAATATGATCTCTTTGATTTTTCTTAGTACCTTATGTATCTATTTGTTTTCATTCCAAAATGAAAAAGTATGGATAAAGTCTTGCCGAACATCTTCCCATTCCCTAGTTTCCACTTTTTCTTCCTGATTAATATACCATATTTGACCATTGGTATTAATGTCCAATAGAATAATTATATGACATAGAGCAAGTGATTGTATTCTCTATCTCTTGTCCATGTAGTAGCACAAGTGTAGAGATTATCTTTCAGGGTTATTATTCACTGGTATTTGAGATGATGGGGTATTCTCCTTCTTTTTGTAGGTATCAGGCTTGAAGGAGAATTTTCAATACAGGATCTAGTAGCACCACAAAATAATGTATCTTGTAATGTTGTCATCCTCACCTCTTTTTCATTGAATGTTTTCTCCATTTTTGAAATATATTCACCAATATCTCCAACTCTACAAAATCTTGCTAACTTAATATGGTAGATACCTTGTTTGGTATTTTGTGTGTTTGATACTAGTTCTTCATTATCTGAGGTTGTAGGGGTATGGCTCCTGATCTGAATACTCAGTGGAATCCAAAGAGTGATTGTTGTGGTTTTGGTGTGGAGGTCTAAGATATATTGCATAAGGGTTGGGAAGTGTTATTTTGAAGAGGCGCAACACACAATCTATCTTCAATGCTTAGTGGGATACAATATTTGTTCATTATCAACAAAATATATTTTTTTAGTCTCAGGATCTATTATATCGTTAGAGCCAACAAACCATCTTAATTTGAGTAGATTCTTGAATGTGTTGAAAAGATTCTTCATTTCTACCACTTTAAAATCTATATATTGTTTAATGCCCTTTACATTCACCTCAACAATGTTCTAAGTGCCTAATGTCTCCATTCTGGAATCATCAACTAGACTAGTATTCATTAGTGTTTTAACAAGCTTCTATCTCCCTAACTTCTCCCATGTGGTGGATAGAATAGAATGATATTTAGAAGTGCACCCAAGTCCACCCTGACATACTCCTCTCCTAATATCTTGTTCCAAGGTATTTCCTACTTGTTTCTTGCTTCTTTCTTCTCTTCTTTTTTCTTTGGTGATTTATCTTTCACAATTCTCCTGCTTTTAGACCTTGAGGGGGATGGGTCATGGTTTGAGGGTCGTGACTCCTCAAAACTTCCTTTTGTCCTCCTATTAATAAATGACATTTCATTAGTTGCTATTCTTAATGCTTGAATAATTTCCTCTTTCTTATTTCCTTCCTCCCTTAAATTATTTATACTTTTGTTAACTAACTTCCCCAAATACTCATTAGTTACAAATAGGAATTTATCTAGAATTGTAGGAACTCCTTACACATGTCATCTAGTTTAATTGTGATATTGCTAAAGTCTATTTTAGGCTTAAGATTTCTAGAAAGTTGTGGTAGGGTAGGAGCCTCTTCGCTACTAAATTCCCCTAACAACAATCTTCTTGATCTTCCATATCCTTCCAAATTATTCTCCAATTTTCTAAGTAACTATTCTTCTTTATTCCAACAAGAATTTGTCCTTTTTAGGATCTTCTCCTCTTTGTTTTTATTTATTTTCTCTCATTTCCCAGTAGCACCCACATTGGTGTGCTCAGTGCAGCACCGATATTGGTGTTGTCAAGTCTTGACTTCGTCGCCATCTGTACTTTCCTTCTATGTCTTTACTCTCTCTCCAAATTCTATCTTTGTCTTCTTTCTATCTCATTAGGGCTAGCCTTTCTTTCTTTCTTCTTTATTTTCATTTTCTCCTTAATCTCTCTTGAATTATTTTTCTCACCTTTTTCCATGGGGCTTTAAGATTTGGGATTGGATTACTCCTATTTTGGGTCGCTTGGTGGATATCAAGTTAGTTGTTCTAATGGTCAGATCCTTTCATAGGTTTCTCTAGACCTTTTCCCCATTTTTTTTCCCATCCCCTTTGTGCCTAACCCCTATCACAAGGTAGAGATCATGAAGAATTTTTTTGGTTCGATCATATCTCTTATTTCATTTTTTGTTTATCTCTTGATTTGATACTAGTTTTAGGATGTGAACATTTTCTCAACAAAACTTAACCAAGGTCTCAACAATGGAGCCAATGTTAGCAATAAATCTAAGGGATATAGATTGAAGTTCCATACCCAAATATTTTTTGATGATGTAGTCTTCTATGCTAGATTCAATCCTATTGAGGCAACAAGGAAAGGTATTCTAGGTACTGCTTAGTTGTAAATTAGAATAAATTGTCACATACACATAATAGACCAAAAATCTTGGAATTATTTGCATTCATATATCAATATATATCTGTTGCATTCCTTATATCTCATTTATATGTATATGTTATCTATATCTTCTATGTCTTCTATATGTCTCATTTATTCTGGTGAATAAATATTTCCTATCTACTTATATCTACAACAAGGGACATGACCCTTAGATGATATCCCTAAAGTACAACCTATCTTACAAAGCTTCTATTCCAAAACCTCATTTTCAATTTGGTATTGCCTATCTTTAGTCCTGTGCCCGTGTACTAATTTCTAGCCAACAACCATCTAAGAGCCCTCCCAATTAAATGAAAGCTCACGAAAGAGCAATTTACAAAATCTTAAAGAATTCATTTTCCCCAATATAGTTAAAATATGAGAAGAATGATAAAAAAATAACTCCTAATGTATGAGCGATATACACGACTCTACAAGTTCCCCCTATGTTCAATTGAAGCTTATATTGCATAGATGTATTCAAAGCCTTAGGAAATGAAGGCAAATGTGTGATTTTTCATTTACCCCTTTGAAATGAGAGAGAAATTATGTAATCTTTCATATATCCCCTGTGACCTTTCATCTCCTCTTGATGTAAAAGTCAGTGTGATCTTTCCATCCTCTTGGAATTAGACATAAACACAAAACATAAATATATAAAATGAATTTTCCACTAAATTCTTAGATGATTTTCTTGTTCTCTATCCTTTTGAGGCCATAAATTTTGCATATAGGCTTGAAACAACATTACATTTTTTAAACATTCATATTTTTTTTTAAAAAATAATCCAAATACTCAAACGAATGAATATTTAACTTCATAGTTTAAAAATTAGATCCATTTCATAAGTAGGAGATATTTTTCACAAGTAGTCAAATTGTGATATTGCTATCACGATTCAACTGTGTAGTTTTCGAATCAAACTCATTGACCCATGTTTCATGAGTAGTGGTTCACAAGAACCCATCTCTCATGAGAATGAATGGTCCACTTAGCACTCATTGTGTCTAGGTGAAGCAGTGGGCCTTCCTTGGAGGTCACCCATCTCAATACTACTCCAACTAGATGGTCACAGAGATGACCTCCCAAGAAGGCTCAATGATTCACCTTTGTGAGCATCACAACCTTACTCTACATGCTACACCTTAATTTTCTAGTCATTCTTTACATCCAATTCTAATTTTAGTCTTATGTGACTTACTTGAATATTTATGTCCCAAGCCTCAATACTTAAGACTTCTCTTGCTAACATTAAATTTCATGTAATTACCCATAGATACAAACAAATGACTATGATTGAAGGACCCTTAGCATTCCTACCACCTTACCTAGTAGTTCTTCTAATCTATAAGAAATGCAAAATAACATAATAAAAGAAAGATCTAAGAAGCCATGTTAGTTAAAAATAATAAATAATTTTTTATACACTATAAGATATTTCAATAAAAAAACTTGTAATAATGCAACATCACCAAAAATATATTATTAAAAAAGACAATTAAAAATAATGAAAACTTATTTTGTTCTAAAATGTCAATGTCTCCAATTCAATTTGCATCAACATAGATAATAATATTCACTTTTCTTCCCATAATAAATCCCTCATGTTAGCACATAAAATACTTTCAATTGTTTACGTTAATTGGTTACCATAATTAAGTGCAACAAGAAAGGCTTTTTAAAGATCTACTGCTTTGCATCTTCTTAGTCTTAAATCAATATTCAAAATTCTTGGGATTTGTTTCCCGTAGGAGATTGAATTCTTGTTCTAAAGAAGAGGTTACAGTGACATGGTTTCCATGGATGTGAGCTCAGAAATCCTCACAAGAATTGGGTGCATACTTCTTATGATACCAATTATGGGTTTCTGGCTCAAATAGGAAATATATTAACAGAGTTTCGTTCTCCCTAAATTTAGCTCCATTAAAACACAAACGACTCCATTAGTTCCATTGTGTCATTTTGGTTCCTTTCATCAGATAGTTCAAGGTAAGCTCTCTATGTATTCAGATACTGAGAATTCTTATCATTGTATTCAGATATTTGTGAGGTGATTGTTAAACAGTATGTTATTTGTCTTTGGGTCAGTCTTGTGTTAGGTCAATTAGCAGCACCATGAATGAAGGATTAAGGTCTTATAATCTATTGAATGTCCTTTCCCAAGATTATTATATGCTTTCTTTAGATATACAATGTCATTTCTTGGCTAGACCAATTAGCAGGCCAATGGAGGAAGCATTGAAGGTCTTATAATGTTTATGGATTACAGATTTAAAAATCATTTATATGGGCGTTGCATTTCAAGGTTACTGTGTTCTTCAAGGTTTCTTGACCGCCATTTTCCCATATAGGGAAAATGGGATTCTTGTTCTGAAAAAGATATGAGATTGAATTATTTTGTTCTTCACAGTTGATGCAACCATCCTTCATCAGATATCTCAAAGTCAGCTATCTATGTATTCATTTACTTAGAATTCATATCATTGTATCGTCCATGAGCATAGGTGATTTGTGAGGGTATAGAATTAGAGAATGCAATTGTCAAATGGTTAGATTATTTTGCAAGAAAGATTACGTTATTTGCCTGTGGGTCAGTCCTGTGTTAGGTCCTTGGACTGTATAGATTTTCTTTCTTTTTTGAAGTTTTTTCTTGGCTAGATCAATTAGCGGCACCATGAATGAAGGATTGAAGGTTTCATAATCTATTGGTTGCAAGATTGCTATATGTTTACTTTATAATGTTTATGGATTACAGATTGAATGAAGGATTAAGGTCTTATAATCTATTGAATGTCCTTTCCCAAGATTATTATATGCTCTCTTTAGATATACAATGTCATTTCTTGGCTAGACCAATTAGCAGGCCAATGGAGGAAGCATTGAAGGTCTTATAATGTTTATGGATTACAGATTTAAAAATCATTTATATGGGCATTGCATTTCAAGGTTACTGTGTTCTTCAAGGTGTCTTGACCGCCATTTTCCCATAGAGGGAGATGGAATTCTTGTTCTGAAAAAGATATGAGCTCAGAAACACAAGCGACTAGGGTTCCATTATATCATTTTGATTATTTTGTTCTTCACAGTTCATGCAACCATCCTTCATCAGATATCTCAAGGTCAGCTATCTATGTATTCATTTACTTAGAATTCATATCATTGTATCGTCCATGAGCATAGGTGATTTGTGAGGGTATAGAATTAGAGAATGCAATTGTCAAATGGTTAGATTATTTTGCAAGAAAGATTATGTTATTTGCCTGTGGGTCAGTCCTGTGTTAGGTCCTTGGACTGTATAGATTTTCTCTCTTTTTTGAAGTTATTACTTGGCTAGATCAATGAGCAACACCATGAATGAAGGATTGAAGGTTTCATAATCTATTGGTTGCAAGATTGCTATATGTTTACTTTATTAGATATATTATGTCATATCTTGGTTAGACCAATCAGCAGGCTAATGAAAGAAGCATTGAATGTCTTTTAATGTTCATGGATTACAGATTTGAAAATCATTTATATGGGTATTGTATTTCAAAGTTATTGTGTACTTTTCTGAACATACAATGCTATGTATTAGTTTCCATGAGTAAATTCTGGTTATATATTAGTTCAAGATTCTGCTATATTGGAGTAGATTCTGGTTATACAATGTTATGTCCAATTTTACGACGTTTACATGGGTGAAAGATGCTATAAATCTTCAAACTCTATTAGGCCATAGAAGTATTTTTGTCCTTGTGATAGTAGATAACCACCTTCTGCCTGCAACAGATGACAGAGCGCCTCAGAATTGTAGGCAGTCTATATTTTTCTCAGTTAATTGTTGACTTGTTCTTGTTTAATATGCAGTTACGTTAGAGGAGGTGTTGCTGGACACATATTTAAGGATTCCTTTGCGCTTAGCTGGACATAAAGATGATAGAGTATGACCAACAGGAAAGTGCTTAACAGAGGCAAGTTCAACAAAACCAGGAAATCCAAGATGTTGTCTTCTTACCTGATGAGGTGTTACTGTTGGTGCTACTGTCTTCTCAAAGATTCAGATGCAAATACAAAGAATCTCTGCAATCTTCTTTCGAAGACAATCTCCATACACAACGGAAGGGAATTGAATATTTAGATAGAGCCCAAGGAGCTGCGGTAAGATGCCAGGCACCTACACAAAATGTCCAATGCTCTCCAATATCAATGACCCTAGTTGACAACATTCATAACCCAGTTTTAACAGAGACCATGAAAGTGAATGCTGAGTTTATGAATTACTCCCAGCCCATTTAATCACATCACATGGTATATGAGAAGTTCATTACAGATTAGGACATTTTTCTGTTTGCCAAAGGTATCAACTATAAACAAGGACTAAATGTTGCAACACAAGACCTTCGTTGCATCTTTAATGGCACAATAGAAACTACTGTAACTCTATTTGCAGTTTGCACTCTGCAGAAGAGATCTTTAGGTGTGAGCATCCAGAAGAAGAAGAAGTGCTTCATCAGCTGCTCGGATACAAAATTACTCTGTCAATCCTTGGAAACCCTATTCCTTCTGTTGTTTATCATGACATCCCACAATCTTATCACAGACCTCTGCAGTATGCTCATGTTAGAACTGCAGAAAGAAAGATTAAACTATGTGCCTCCACCATGGTGTTTATCTCTGGACTCCGGCCCCTTCTCGCAGCGGATCAACCTGGGTTCGCTCCAATGGACGCATATGCTGCCAGTTCAGTCGTCAACCATCCAGCAGCAGCGTAAGATTTTATAATTCTTATTATTGTTATTATTCCAAACACTATTCGTTTTCCAGTTGCAGTGATAGATTGTGGCATTGCAGATCGCAGGGCCTGCAATATGTTAGGTTCAAGATGGTTCCGTGTGATGTAAATTTACTGCATACGCATCCATGAGCTTCAGAAATGCTTACTCTTATTATCTCAGGAGGGCCTCTTCAAGTTGGTTTTGTTGACACTCAAGGTAAAACATACACCTGCCTTATTTAAACACCTGCTTTATTTCCTTCCCCGAATCATTAAACACCTGCTTTATCAAATTAGGTCAAGCTTTCATCGATATTTTGCATCCTGGAGATGTCACCATATTTTCGAGGGGGACACTGAATTTTGAGCTTAATGTTGGAACTGAAGAAGCTAATTATATCTCTGCTCTCAACAGTCAAAATCCTGGTGTTGTGGTAGGGAAAACACATTTATTTACTTGTCAATCTGCTAGATACTCCATTTTACTAGTATCATAATAGTTTACTGTTGATCATGGCAAACAAGCAGCGTGTCAATATTGAAGCTTCCATTGAGAAGTGTGGCAACAGCTTTCAACATCACCCAACAAGCTGTAAAGAAATTAGATCCAACGATATATGCCAGTGATTCCCACTCCCCCACAATAAATGGCGTCCATTGGGAACGATATGCACCGACCCGGCATAATGTGAGCAGATATCCATTGCCATGGGCGAAGAAACAGGAAGCAGAGTTTTCACACTGTGCTTCCATGGCCAGGGAAAAGTTCCAATGGATGATGTATACCAATGTGGGTGAGTTTGTATTCTCTGATTCTTGGTTGAATGAGCAGGTGGGTCCTGAGGACAAGGGCTTTCAGGAAGTAAAACCTAGCTGCAAGGATCTTACTTCAGGGGCTCTCTTGAAAATGGTTATGAGTCTAAGTTCACAGAGGAACAGCCTTCAAGAATTTCCGAATCTCATATCGGGCAACTTTCCTTCAAGTGTAGGAATTTTGGGCCATCAAGGCTTACCGAACACCCTGAGAGAGAGGCAGTAGAAAAGGTTCAAGTCCATACTTTTGTTGGAAGTTAGTGCTTCAGAACACTTGAAGTACTTGCAGTTAGTTGTTGATCTAATTTTGGTTAATTTGCAGTTACGTTAGAGGAGGTGATATTGGAAACAAATTTAAGATTCTTTGTGTTTAACTGGAGGTTTGCAAGAAGGATTTGGAAGAAAGACAATAGAGTACAACCTACAGGCATGTGCTTCGCAGAGGAATCATTTTCCAACCACTTAATCTGACTGTGCTGCACAGCCATGGATTTTTATTCATCCAAGATGTTGTCCTCTTACTTGATGAAGTGTTACTATTGGTCCCACTGTTTTTTCCAAGATTCAGATTTAGAGACAAAGAATCTCTGGAATGGTTCTTTCTCAAACAATTTCTATACACAACCGAAGGATATAGCCCAATTTTCCCACTGCCTTTTCAAAGCATTTTTGCCTTTGTATTGTTTGTGTTTTTGATTTTTTGTTTATTGGCTTCTTTGGGTTTGTTCTTGGTTTCTGATGTGATTCTTATCTTTTTCTTTTTATTATCAAATCCAAAATCCAATTTTAATTTCAACTCAGCCCATCCCTTCTTATCACCTTGAGAATCTTTCTTAGCATCTTATTTCAAAATATTTTTTTTGATTGTTATCCGTAGTTTCTCTTTCTCTGTATTTATTTTTTCATAATTTCTTTTACGATGATAAAGATTCCTAAAGTCTCCAACTAGAATTCATTTATATTTTTTGCAAGTTTAAAACCCTGTCAATGTTTTTTTCGTAGTTCCTGCTCTTCTTGTTTTTCTTTTTCTTTTCTTCGTTTTTCAGCTTGTCGAGCAGCCTATCTTTCAATCTGTCTAGCTTTTATCGATTTTTGTGCTCTTGGAACCTTTTCTTTAGTTTTTGCACTCTTTCTAAGTGTTTCTGCTAATTTTCTACCTTGAATGCCTTTTCCAGGTTCTTAACTTCCTTTGGAGTAGTTGCGGATTCTAATTTTTGTAATCTCTGTTCTTTCGTCTTTTGTCTTTCTTGTTTTCGTTGTCTCCTTTCCTCTTTGATTTTTCGAAATTCTGAGAGTTTGCTTCTTCTTTGGATGTTCAATTTCCTTCAGTTTGTATAAAAACTGTTTGAGAAAAAACATTGCAGAGATTCTTTGTCTTCAAATCTGAATTTTGGAGAAAGCGGTGGGACCAATAGTGACACTTCACCAGGCAAGAGGACAACATCTTGGATGAATTAAAATCCATGGCTTTGCTTCATAGTCAGATTCAGGGATTGGAAATGATTCCTATGTGAAGTACTTGCTTGTATGTTGTACTCCATCATCTTTCTTCCAAATCCTTCTTGCAGACCTCTAGGTAAGCGCAAAGGAATCCTTAAATTTCTGTCTGATAACAACTCCTCTAACGTAACTCTAACTTAACCAATGACAAGTGAACAACTTACTCGGAAAAATTAGAATAGGGAATGCCTAAAATTCTCAGCTGCTGTCATCTATTGCAAGCACAAGAAGGTTATCCATTATGGCTACATATTACAAGGACAGAAATACTTCTGTGGCAGTACCAGCGTTTGAGGATCCCTATCATCTTTGACTAATACTTCTGTGGCAAGTTTCCTTCAAGTGTAGGAATTTTGGGCCATCAGGGCTCACTGAACACCCTGACAGAGGGGTAACCCAAAGGTACACTGCAGAGAGAGGCAGGAGAAAAGGTTCAACTCCCTAGTTTTTTTGGAAGCTGCCTCTACTTCATCGTTTAATGTAATACACCGTTTCCAGCTGAAGAAGGGATACAGGACATTGTATGTGCAGTCCTGCATGGCAATGATAAATCATTATAAATGTTAGGCATGGATTGAGTTTAAGGTCAAGTTTATGAGGCGAGTATCTCCCTATGTTGTGGATTGGAGTGAGTCTAAATATTCTGCTTCTCAGGACAGAACACCTGGCCTTAGCAATAAGGCCATTCAGCCAGACGATTGAAAGATTTTGCAATTAGGGTGTTTTGATTGAGTAAGGAGCCAACTTCCTAATTAGAATGGCAGTTATAAATTTAATGTTTAATGCTCATATACCTCAAATTCTGTTTACTTGTATATAATAACAAATCGGTATTTTAGGGGTGATTCATTGCCCCAGGTTTAAACTTGACAATTTGAACTTAATGCCAAAGGCAAAGAGGGTAGATTACTCTGTTACAGCATAAGCCGTATTTGAAATCATAAATTAAGTAAAAGAGCATAACTGTACCATGATATGTTTCACCAGGACAAGTCCTATTTGAAAGCATTTGGTGAAAATAAAAGTGTTAAATTTTTTATGGTTATAATCTCAAGACTAAAAGTTTTCCTTACTGTTCACCCCTGAATTTCCTTCAACTTCCTTCCTGAATTTCCTTCAAGTTCCTTCCTGAATAAGTCATTGTAGATGTTGAACTTGAATAAGTCGTTGTAGATGTTTCTTGCTTGCTACACTTATGCATATAGTTAACTTTGATAGACACAACCTTATTGATAGGGTTTATAATCAAGCTAACTCAAAATTTAGTTGGAATTTCAAGGTGTTGGTTGTTGCATCATTTAATTCACAATTTTTTTAATTTTCTTTATAAAATTGATTAATTTCGATTAACGAATAAATCTGGAGATTAACTGGTTCCAGGCTTCCTGCTCGTCAGGGCACAAATGAGAATCCTCAACTCAAGAATCAACATAACCAATCCATCAGTGTGCACCACCGGAGTACTCCATGTGCCCAAATAGTCCGTAGACATACCAAATTGAGATGATTAGATTTTGTAGCTTGTGGTGTTTATGTCACATATTGGTGATAATGTTTTCAAAAGCAAATCTAAAAGAGCGTAGACATTCAACATTGTGGCTGCTTTAGGTAAGTTTACGGTTTGGACACCATGACTGACAATTGTTTAAAGTCCAGCCAAGATACTAAGCATTATAGTAGGTCAAATATTTCAAACTTTAGAAGTAATTATTAGAAGGTTTAATATTATGGGATTGAAATTGTCTGTATGCTTGGATTGTGCTGGTTACCTTAGTTCCATATCACCTTGATGATTTGCATGGGGATGTTCTATTCAGCCAGAGTACTTATGTAGGAAGGAGGTATCAATGCATTAAGCCTGTGAACAACATTCACTTCAAGATGGAAGCCACGTTTCAAGTTGATATGCATCATCAAATACTATTCAGCCAGAGTACTTATGTAATTTGAAAATGGTATTATAATTTGATCATGTCTTGAATGTTGAGTTACAAGCTATACTAAAGGTTGTTTTACTTTGTCTAAAGAAATTTGTTATGTTATTAAAATGAATTTTGAGTTGCTTACTTGGGTGAACCATCATGCATGCTATTGTATTGAAAATGGTTATAGTCCTAATATTACATTGATAATTGACCAAAAGAATCATCATACTAAGTTCTTCCAAGAAAATACACCTAGCAAAGTTCACTAGGCTAGTGCTTTTTTCCGAATTATTCTGCTCCTAAAAATAGAGCATGCTATATGTAGCAAAAAAATGTTTTATTTATTACGACTTTGAAATTTTTAAATGCTTACTATATTTGACGAAAAGCCTAATTTATTTATATATAGATTGATAGATTAAACATTATATGAAAAAAAGCTCTCATTAGGTTGAAATATAATTTTCGATTTAAAGTGCATTTTTTTGTTGTATATGCCTTTGCATTTAGGAAGTATAATGGATGTACACAAATATGCCATCCAAGAAATTTTGATTTCTATTTGTGCCCACAAAATGGACTAATTGCAAGAAAAGCATGCTATCACATAATATTAGCAAACTCTCGAACCTCTTGTCGTATCTCTTGAACCTCTTAATATTAGTTTGGACATAATATTAATGTCCTATTGTCGTATCTCTTGAACCTCATACGAGTGCAAGTGCTAGTTTAACTTCTGATAGACACAACCTTATTGATAGGGTTTATAATCAAGCTAACTCCAAATTTAGTTGAAATTTTAAGGTTTTGGTTTCATCATTAAAGTTGTCTCAATTTTATTCCTATATTTGCAATCTCAAGAGTTTACATTGTAAAGTTGAAATTTTCCCTTATTTAATTTTTTTTAATAAAAGTGTCATACAGGATGTATCAAGTCATAAATACATACAAAATAATAATGATTGAATTCAAAATGAGATAATATTAAATTTTATTTAAATTAATAGTAATCCGTCAGAGGTTGTCCCTGTTATTATGCCAGATGAGAATTTGGTTCAGCAAGTAAATGATATTTTTAACAATCATGCACATCAGATGGATGAGGGTATTACTGATAGATTTGTTTGTTCAATGGAGAATGATTTGGGGGGTATAAACTCGACCCTTCCAATTTCTGCGTCTGCTAATCCTTTTGCGGTTTTGGCTACAACAGAGTTGGGTTTTGATCCAATTATCCTTGCTTCTCCAAAATCATGCAAGAGTTTACCAATTGTCCAAACAACTCTGGTTTTTTCACCATCAGGGGTTTCTCCTGCGAGAGGTAGGCCTCCAAATAATCTTAAGACTCAAATGGAAATTGATGCTGAAATTCAAAAGACTTTGTCCCTTTCTCCTGCTGGTGGGCAAGGGAGGCGTTTGGTCTCTCTTGGTAGGCCTAAGAAAACATGCCTAACTCCTATAAGTGTAAAAAGAAAGAGGAGTAAAAGATATGTGACTAGTCCTCCTGTGACAAGACTAGGGGTTGTGAAACGTAATTTGCAAGGTTGCTTTGGGGAAAGCAAAAATTCTCCGATTAATGGGAAGAAGGGAGCTTCGGCCTCCCCTCGAGGACAATGAGAATTATTTCTTGGAATGTTAGGGGCTTAAATACCCCTAACAAGAGACGCTTAATTAAGTCCCAGATGGACTTAATTAAGTGTGATATTTTTATGTTGCAAGAAATAAAGTTGTCAAAGGAGTTTGCTGATTTGGTTTTTTCATCTTGGAGAAGGTGGAATTTTCTTTCTTCTCCTGCTTGTGATGCTTCAGGAGGTTTGGCACTACTTTGGAATAATTACAATATTGAGGCACAATTAGTGGCATCTGCTACAAATTGGATGTTGACTTTAGTTATAAGGAAGATTTCGAAGGTTAAATTCTGGCTTTTTAACATTTATGCTCCGTCAGGAATTCAAGGGAAGAGTAAGTTATGGGGTGAATTAAAGAGGATTTCTTCTCCCTTAAGACATGGTTCCTTTATTATCTTTGGGGGTGATTTTAATGCTAGCACTGATTTAGATGAGAAAAGAGGAGGTGTTTTCCCTAATAAAAGGATTATGGATGACTTTGGGGATTTCATTTATGATATGAGCCTTTTTTATTGTAAGTCTTAGAATGGGGTTTTCACATGGACAAACATTAAAAGGGATTTTTCTCAGATTGTTGAGAGATTAGATCGGTTTTTGTTTTTTGAGAATTGGATTGATTTAGATTTTGAATTCTTTTCCTCTATTCTACCGGTCTCGGGTTTTGATCATTTTCCAATTTCCCTTTCACTTATTGAGGATAGGGCTTCTTTTAAGTCTCCATTTAAATTTGAGCCCACGTGGTTTAGGGATTCTTCCTTTTTGCCTCTGCTTATCAAATGGTGGAATTCTGCTCCTTTTTGTTCTGGGTCCTGTATGTTTCAGATTGCTAAGAAGTTAAGTTATTTGAAATTGAATATTAGGGAATGGAATATCTCGCATTTTAAGAACATTTTTCAGGACAAACAAAAGATTCAAGATATGATTGAGTGTCTTAATATTCATGTGCTTCAACATGGTATGGTGCCACAAGTTTTTGATGAATTGAAGTCACTAAAATTATAGCTTGAGGAGGTGTTAGCTAGAGAGGAAATCTATTGGAGACAAAAATCTAGAGAGTTATGGCTTTCAAATGGTGACAGGAACATAATTTTTTTTCATTCTTCAACTAAGATTAAAAGATGTAAGAATAGGATATCTTGTATTCAGTGTCAAAATGGGAATTTATTGACAGACTCGAAGGACATTACTTCAGAGGTAGTTAGGTTTTTTAAGTCATTATTATCTTCAGAAAATGGAAATCTCAACAATGATATTATATCTAATATTCCTCCTTTAGTATCTTTGGAAGACAATAAGATGTTGATGTCTTCCTTTTCCTTAGAAGAAGTTAAGAGTGTTGTCTTTGCAATGAATCTGGATAAAGCTCCGCGACTAGATGGTTTTACTCCTTTATTTTTTCATAAATGTTGGGATTTTGTGGGAAATGATGTTTTATTGGCTCTCGAGGAAGCTAGGAGAAATAGGTCTATTTTAAAAGAACTTAATACTACAATGATTGCAATTATTCATTAAAAAGAGGATACTAAGACTTTTGCTGACTTCCGCCCCATTGCTTTATGTGACACTTTGTATAAGATATTTACGAAGGCAATTCCCCTTAGGTTGGCAAAAATTCTACCTAGGATCATTTCATTGGACCAAGGTGGTTTTGTTCCTGGAAGGGAGATGACAAAGGGTGCAATTGTAGCACATGAGGTGTTGCATTCTATTTCCACCCAAAGAACCCCAACCATGATACTTAAACTAGACATGATGAAGGCTTATGATAGAGTAGAGTGGGGGGCTTTATGCGTTGTTCTTGAGAAGTTAGGTTTTTCCAAGGCCTAGGTCAAATGGATTCGTGCATGTATTTCTTTTGCAAGATTCTCGATTTTAATTAATGGTTCTCCTTGTGGTTTTTTCACTCCCTCCAGCGGTTTGAGATAGGGAGATCCCCTTTCTCCCTTTTTGTTTATTCTCCTAGCTGAAACCTTTAGTTGGGCTATTAGGGCTGCTAAAGTGGGGGGGCTTTGGAAAGGTATAAGGATTCAGAATATTCTCTAAAGTATTTCTCATTGTCTCTTTGTAGATAATACTCTATTATTTGGACATGCTTCGTTAGTTGAGGCAAAAGTGATTAAAGGAATAATACATAATTATGCATCATTTTTTGGTCAGGAAGTGAATGGTGATAAATCAAAGATTTTTCTTCCTTAATACATCACAACTGGTTCAAAGTAGGTTGCAATCCTTTTGGGGATTTGAGATTGGAAATCTTTCATGTACTTACCTTGGGGATTCCTTTCTTTTTTAAACATGATAAGATTAGTTTTTGAGATAAGATTATTTTGGTTATTTCTAAAAGAATTCTCTCATGGAATCATAGATGGTTAACTTTGGTGGGTAAAATTGTTCTCATCAAGTCTGTTTTGAATGTTGTTCCCATATATCTCATGTCTATTTTGAAGTCTCCAAAAGTAGCTATTGTTAGTTTACAGGATACTCTTAGAGATTTTCTTTGGAACAATAATAAAGATGGCAAGAAGAAACTCCCTTTAGTTTCACGGGATAAGGTATGTTTGCCTAAGGAACTTGGGGGAATAGGAATTCAGAGTCTAGAGAATCAGAATTTAGCCTTAGGTGCTAAGTTGGTTAGGAAATTATATGACAAGCCTAGCTCCTTATGGGCACATATTATGTTTGCCAAATATTTAAATAATGGACCAAGAGAGTACATTTTTAAAGTCTCAAATTTTCCTTTGGGTTTTGCTATTTGGAATTTCCTTGGTAAATGTAGATCAGTTATTTTGCCTCATCTCTCATGTGTTCATAATGGTAGAAAGGTCAGATTCTGGGATGAAGTATGGAATGGAGACACACCTCTGGTGAATATTAGGGATTGGTCTCCTCTGATCACTATTATTTCCTCCCTTTGGGGTGTTTTTGTAGCAGATTATTTTGAAATTGTGACTAGTGGACCCCTTAAGCTAGCTAGATGGAAGTTGATTGATTTCTTAGATGTTGATAAAAGTATGAAATTAGATTTTGAGAAGATTTTGGGGGATAGAATTGTATTTCTTTCTGATTCTGAGGGTGAGCTTATTTGGACAAAGAATATTTCTAGTAAGTACATTGTTAAAGATGGTTACAACTTTCTTATGGTTGCTAAAGATTTATCATCCTGGCCTTATAAGTTGTTTTGGCATTCAGCTTGTCTTCCTAAAGCTGGAGCCTTTGCTTGGTTGGCACTTCAGGACAAAGTCCTTACAGGTATGAGATTGGACAGGCTTGGTATTACTGTTGTTTTCCCTTGTGTCCTTTGTAACCAAACTTTGGAATCTTCTTCACACCTATTCCTACATTGTGATTATGCTTATGAATGTTTACAGTGGTTGTTTGAGAAGTTAAATATATCCTTTGTTATTGGTAAGGATCTCATTTCCCATTTTACATCTTGGCCCTTTATGTTTGCCTCACTTTTTTATGCATGACTTTGGATCTTATCTCCATCTATTGTGATTTGGAACGTTTGGCTAGAGTGAAACAACGGGATATTTAAAAAAACAAGTTCTCCCATGTCTGAGGTTCTATTAAAAATTGAGTCTTTAATCTCTGAGGTTGCTAACTCTTAATGAACTCCCTTGCCTAATATGCACAATAAAAACATGAGAAGAATGCGCATAAAACTCTCATGGTATAAGAGATACATACTATGCAACCTCCACCTATGCTCAATTTAAGCTTAAATTACATATAAAGAGTTTCAAAGCCTTGGGAAATGAAAATAAATGTGTTACCTTACCAAATTACAAAATATATTACAATCTTGTCAAAAAAATTATGAATAAAGAATATAAGTTACATTGTCTATCAACAAGAATATGATTACCATATTGAATACAATTAAAACCATTGAGATTGTGGTATTGAAATTTTTTCAAACTAAGTTTCACAACCAACAATTGTTCAATCAAGCTAGTTTATGAGATAGAAGTAAACAATATATCAAACTCAACATCTTCAAATAAAATATTAATGTTAAACAATGCTTCTTTGGATACCAAACCAACCATTCTAGTTGAGCACGAACTTTAAGAATACCCATGTGAATCACCACTAGTCTCCATACCCTTAGGAAATTCAATTGTGAGATTAACATCATTTTTACACTAATTTTAGTGTGCGTTCCTTTTAGATATAGTTTCCATCATGAACATCATATATTGTAGTACCTATCATAGTAATCATAATCTATAGATTTATTTTTAGCACATTTGGAATCAATTACCTTCTCATCACCTTTTTATCATTTTGAAAGGAAGAAAAGTGTAGAATAACGCTTGAAAATGTTAAATCTAATAGGAGAGTGAATGCAATAAATTCTTACAAAACCTCTAACTACTATTGATTAGATGAAAGCATGCAATTTCATATTTAAACAAATAAAATCATACCATTAGATTTATGTGGAAAAATTCTTTCAGGAAAAAACCCATACTCCAAAAGCCAAATCTCAATTGTATACAATGCATAGAGCCAATGATCTTTACGAGTAATTAAAACAACTAAAAATTCTGGAGAAAATTCTGGCACAAAACATCTTCATATAAAACATCCAACCTATCATGCAAAATACATTAAGAAGCCACATATTTATAGATCTCAACACATGAGTGAATTTAAGTGCCCATTGTTTCCAAAACCAACTCATAGACTCAAAAGATAAG
The DNA here is from genome assembly GCF_030272615.1 of Cryptomeria japonica. Lineage (NCBI taxonomy): Eukaryota > Viridiplantae > Streptophyta > Pinopsida > Cupressales > Cupressaceae > Cryptomeria > Cryptomeria japonica. The sequence continues at coordinate 591,642,763 of NC_081411.1, read as the reverse complement.
AAGTTTCAAAAAGAACAAGTTTCCATTCCCATGACATGTTGCACATAGCAACTTTACAAACCACTAACTCATGACTCACTTATAACAATCATTTTTCCATATGCAACACTTGCCTCACAACACTTATCAAAAGTGAACTCCTCTATAAATAACATTTGTCAAAAAATAACTCTCCATGACTTTTCCACTGAACTAGTAATCGTCATATTAGTAAATAAAAGAAATTGTCATAGTCCCAACATAGCAACCTATGACACTAATCCCCTAAATTTTATGACTTCCAAAGTGGGTGCAATAAATAATTAAATAATCAACATGTTAGGACTCTAAAGTTGAGACACCTTAATCCCAACACATTTTTAGTGATCTTATCTTCTTTGGACTTTGAATAATCAAAATTATCATCTACCTTAATATAACGATAATGAAAACATGCCTCGTCTATGCCAACAATATTAGATAGCAATAGGCATATGGAGATGAGTAGGTCAACCTATTATACATTTCATCAAAATTTCAACATTAAGCACATATGTACCCATTTATAAACCTCTTCTACAAAAGGAGTTGGTGCAATGAATGCGCTTTTATACCATTTGATTTATAAAATTCCAAGGTTATACTTTGAGTTAGTAAACAATTTAGGTAATTGTAGAAAAGTTAAATTAATTGAATAGTTAAAATTAAATATTACTTGGCATTATTAAATTGTAATTAAGAATAAAAAAGGAGGCAAATCTATAACGCATAGACCATTGTTATCAAGAAATCTAGGGGATACAGATTAGAGTTCTGTACCCATAGGATTTCTAAAGTTGTAGTTTTATACCATAGACTTAGTCCCTATTGAGGAAATAAGGAAAGGTATTCTAGATCCTATCTTAGTTGTGAATTAGAATAAAATGTCACATAGACATAATAGACCAGAAATCAAAATTATTATTATTCATGTATCAATATATATCCATTACATTTCTTATATCTCCTTTATATGTATATGTTATCTATATCTTTTATCTCTTCTATATCTCTCATCTATTTTGGTGAATAGGTCTTTCTTATCTACTTATATCTACAATAGGGGACATGGCCCTTATATGATATCCCTAAAGTAAAACCTATCTGTTGGCATTTTGAGTTTGTTGGCTTTTTGCATAGAGATTGCATTAATGATATGTTTTCATTGATGTGAATTGAACTGGCAATGGTATTCATGTTATTGTTGATATTGTTGTTTTTGATATTGGTTAGTAACTGGTAAGAAGAGCTTTGTGGAAGATGTTGTAAACCGGTATGTTAAGTTTATGAGTTGAACTGGTAAACCGGTGTAAAGGGTTAAACCTTTTTGTGCATTGTAATCGGTAAACCCTATTAGTTGTTAAACCCTAACCGATCAAGTTTGTTGGTTTATTATCTGATAAACGATAATGATGGAGACCCAATTGTTTTAGCGTGTTTGGTTATTTTCTAGGGAAGGAGCAAAGTGGATTGCATCTAATGCACAGTGCGTGATGAGTTACAAAGTCCGATGAAGCGGTGATCATGGAGTTGTTGGAAATTTTCTTGAAGAATGTGAAGAGATTGTCATGATTTCTAACGATCAAGATTGTACCGACTTGTTTGTAATCTCGATGATGAGAATTTGGTTTTTGTTGTGTTATCGACCTAATTGATTTGTATTTAAGGTCGATGAAGTTGTTTGTAAGGGTTGTTGGCAAGATTGGTAGAAACCTATTGAGTGTGTAGTTGCCTAACTAGTGAATGGATCCACACTTTGAGTGAAGGCAGATTGAAGCTTAAAAGGATCTGATCAAGAAAATTTAGTGCTACTTAGACAAATCAAGAAAACATGTTGTTTTCTAACAATTACAACAGAAGTGAAATCCCTTAACTAGGTAAGCTCTAACAAGCTTGGCTACTCATTAAATCCTGTAACAAGGTGGTCCATTAGCTTGGATTCTTAAATCCTCTAGCGAGGTTACTCCTAACAGGGTATTGTGCTTTTCATCAAGGCATATTTGTAAATCCCTTAACTAGGTGATTCCTAACCGGAATTAGTTCCTAACAAGACTTATTGTAAAGCTTTAACAAGCTTGGATCCTAACAAGGTGAATTTCAGAAGAGTTCAGATAGCTATCCTTTTGAGTCTCATCTCACCATGGTTTTTACCTATTTGGGTTTTCCATGTTTAAACATTTGTGTCAAGTGGTGAATGTTTTTGTGGTTATGATCTTATTTGTTGATTTGATTAACTTCTGACAAGGCATGTTAATTGGAAGTATTGAGAGATGAATATGTTGAGATATGATTAAGCATTTTTGATGTTTAAAAGATTGAATTTGTTTACTATTAAGTTTTCATAACAGTCAAACCGGTTGATGTCAAGTATTCTTATGAATATTGATCTTAACTGTGATTAGTTTAATTTGTGTGGTTGAATTTAAGTTTGGGAACTTTGTATCAATTTTTCAGTATACTGATTCACCCCCCCCCCTCTCAGTATTCTACCGGATACTTATTCTTTCATCATACCATCAATTGGTATCAGAGCATCTCAAGTCCTCTTTAATCTAAAATCCTAACAGCTTGAGGAAAAGATCTTGTAGATCATGATGAAGAAAGAAGGTCTCAAGTTCAACAAAGATAACTATAGAATATGGAGCAACAAAATGAAGATTTACATTAAGATTCTTGGTAGTCAATATTGGGATCATATAAAAACCAAGTATATTACAATGACTGGAACCCTAATTGATGATTAGAAGAAAGAACAAGATGAAAATCACCAAGCAGTAGAGTCTATTATCAGTTCCCTGTCTGATGTTGAATATGTAGATGTTCATGGTCTTGAAACTACATATGAAGTGTGGAAAAAAATTGAAGATATTTATAGCGGTGATGAACATGTTAAGATTGCCAAAGAGGAGAGTTTAAGAGGAAAGTTTGACGACATGAGAATGTCTGAAGGTGAGAATATCCAACAGTATGGTCAAAGGATTAAAGAGAGAGTTGGTGAGATAAAGATTGTAGGAGAGAAAGTGGAAGATGTCACAGTAATCAGTAAGATACTGAGAACCCTTCTGCCGGTCTATTCTATCCGAGTTGCAGCTATTCAGGAGCTAAAATCCATTGACAAGACAAAGGTAACTCTTGAATCTATTATTGGAAAACTTACTGCTTTTGAACTAAATGGTTATGATGGTAGTGTATAGAAATCATAATTTGCATTTAGAGCTTCTGTCTCTAACCCATCTGTGAGAAGAGTAGAGATACCGGCCATGGTTATGAATCTAGATCTAGTAGAGATGCTGATGATGAAGACAACTTAGTGTAACTTGAAGCATTGTTGGCAAAATGACTGCCTAGAGGCACTGGTAAATATAGAGGTAAGCTACCTTTAAAATGTTTTGCATGCAACAAGATTGGTCATATAGTAGCTAATTGCCCTAATGGTGAAAATGAATACAAGAGAGACAAATTTAAGAAGTATAAGGGTAAAGGCAAGAGAGATTGTCTTGTAGCTATTGACAGTGGTATTATTGATGAAGAATCTGATGATGATGCTAGTGAAGATATTGTGTTTGTAGCTATTAAGGAAGTAATATCATATCAGAAGGCACTAGTATTCAGGATGGATAACTCTGATGATTGGATCATTGATAATGGTTGTTCACATCACATGACTAGTGATCGGAGCAAACTTCTTTCCCTGAAAGAATTTGATGGCGGTGTTGTCAGATTTGGCAATGACTCACCCTTTATGGTTAAAGGTAAGGGATTTATTTCTCTTAATGGGAAGAAAAATGTCGACAATGTCTATTAGGTTGAAGGCCAAAAGAATAATGTTTTGAGTGTGGCACAACTTAATGACAGAGGATAGCCACTAGAATTTAGAAATGGTAAGTGAAAAATCTTTGACAACAAAGGTGAATTGATTGCAACCGGGAAATAGACCAGAGGTAATCTATTTAATCTTAATCCTAAAGTTAGAAACTGTTTGATTGCAAAAATTGATGATAGCTAGCTTTGGCATAGGTGATTTTGTCATATAAATTTTGACAATATTGTTAAAGTAAGGAAATCTAAGACAGTAAGAGGTATGCCTCAGCTAGACAAACTGATTAATGCTATTTGTAAAGAATGTTAGTTGGGAAAGATGACTTCTTCAACTTTCAAGAGCAACTCCTTCTTAGCAGAGCACTTGTTAGATTTGGTTCATATAGATCTATGTGGACCAATAAGAACAAGAAGCATTCAAGGTGACAGATATTTTATGATCTTCACTGATGATTGCTCAAGGATGATGCGGGTCACATTCTTGAAGGATAAGAATGAATCTTTTGGTAAATTCAAGGCATTCAGAGCCTTAGCTGAGAAAGAGAGTGGCAAAAAGATAAAATGTCTGAGAATAGATCAAGGTGGTGAATTCACTTGTGCAAAATTCATTAAGTATTATGATGATAATGGTATCAAGTGGTAGCTTTCTGCACCAAGGACACCATGACAGAATGGTATAGTGGAGAGAAACAACCAGTCAGTGGTTGAAGTTGCTAGGGCTATGTTGATACAAGGAGGTGTAGCAAAAACATTTTGGAAAGAAGCTATAAGTACAACTGTCTGTTGAAAATATTCAGGACTAACCAAGTTACTGAGAGGGGAGGGGTGAATCAGTAACACTTAAACTTTTTAACTCATTTCTGCACTTGCATATATTAAACCATTCATTCATTTAATCTACTGTATGCATGAAAGTATAATCATTCATAACACTTAACACAAAGATTTGGTGACCCAGAAACCTTCCAAATAGAAAGTAAAACTGGGGTGGGGATGGTACCCACAAAACTTTGGTACTGCAGTAAAAGTTGGCCGGTTAAGGCTTACAATGATCACTTCTGATGATCTGCCCTGTTAGAAGCAAATTTGGACTGCTAGGTCCACCTTGTTAGAGGATTTACAAACATACAATGAAGTATGCACTCAGTTAAGAGATTTACAAAAGACTGTTAAGTCTACCCGGTAAAAGGATTTACAAACTGATTCAACTGTTAGGATGAAATAGTAGATCTTGACTTACAACTTTATTGCTGATAAGATCCTTTGAGTATTGATCTCCTTCTGAGATAGATATGTCGATTCTGCTCCTTTACTGACTGTGCGAAAATGTTCTGGTCTGCTGCCTTAATGCAGTTTCTGCTCTGCTCTTTCTAATTTCGCATATTCATACATCTTACATACATTTTCACATTACGGATTACAGATGGTATAATACATCACATATATATACCGTCCATAATTACATTTACATTTCATAAAGTCGGCCTCATACAAATTAATAACATAAACTCATTCTTAAGTCGGCCTTACATAGGTGAACAAAATATTACTGAGTCGGTAGATACTCGGTTCCTCAAGCTGGGTCGGTGATCTTCTGATACACGGCGTCCACTACAGTACTTGGCATCGTCATGCTCTCGGTAAGAGTAGAAGCTCGGTCCATACTAGTCCCGAAGTGTAGCTTGGAACTCGGTAGCTGCGGTGACTCGGTAGATATAGTGTCACTCGGTAACCACTGGTAACTCGGTAAGAACTGACTTCTCGGTTACTGCTGTTTGTCTCATATGCTCGGTAATAGTCTTACTGCTCGGTATGAACTGTTTAATCGGTAAGCTTTACCGAATGCTCGGTATAGGCTGTGGACTGAGTGATGAGCTCGGTAAGCATTCAAAATCGAATAAGTGTTTTCGCTAAGTGTTATTCACTAATGACAAATATATCATTATTCCAACAATCTCCCCCTTTGGCATTAGTGACAAAAACACTTATGAGACAACAAATGAATCTGTCATGCTGACTTGATTCTTCAAAATTGATACCAATTGTAGATTACTGTATATACCTGTATATCTCACTGTACATAACTCCCCCATAGAATATACACATGATTCTATACTTATCTCTATACCAATTGTTATTTACATTCTCCCCTTGTCTCTAATAATATGTTCCATATTCTCCCCCTTTTTGACAATAATGCCAAAGAATAGATAACTCAAATAGAGATATTAAAGCGTGAGATAAACTCTGAGTGTACCTGTTTGATATGAGCCAAGGTATTATCCCAATTTCCTTGCAAAATTGTGCAAATAGACAATGCAACTTGAACTTTGGCTGATAGTTCAATTACATGCTCTGCAACTGAAAAACTGTTATCATGGATCAATGTTTTGGAATGTGTAATGTGTTTCTGCATTGTATCCATGTTAGGGAGGATCATATTCTGAATATCTAACAATGTAGACCGGATCCTTGCATCTTCCCTAAGCAATTCTGATTGCTTATCTGATAGGACTCTGATTTTTGAATGGTGAGTTGAGCTTGAGCTGGGGTCAAGCTGCAACTGTTGTGCACTTGCTTTCAGATCATCATCAACTTTCTTTAGTTGATCTCTGATTCCTTTTGTGAACTCGGTGACATCACATAACTTTGCAAAGAATGAAGTTACATTATTAAAAGAATTTTCTAACTTGGCCAAACTAGTGGTCAATTCAACTTGTTTTATTGCTATCTGCTGAGCAATGTGCTCAAGCACCTTGTTATCAAATTTCTTCTCGGTTCGTTCTATCAGTTTCTCTTCTCCTGATGAGTCCTCATTGAATCTATTCACAGCCTCTTCGAGTTGTAGCAAAATGTGTTGAGAGGGATCAACTTTTATGCCTAAGGCATCTGTAAGAATGGTCTTTGCACCATTTATGATGTTGAATTCCCTGTCTCTCTCACTTCTTAATTGTTTTTGTTTTGCTTTCTGTTCTAACATCTGGCTGATCAATCTCATTTCATCAATTGATGCAGTATTGAGGTCTATTTGTGGTATGACAATCTCTTTATCCAGATCTATATCTTCCTCTATAGCCTTGCCGGTAAGCAGAAGTTTTAAAGGTGTCTTTTGTATTACTTCTGTGCTTACTACCTTATCTTTTGATGTAGTTATAATGGTTGATAAGGTTGGACTAGCTGTTATAATTGGAATAGGAAGACTCATGGATGTACCGACTGTTTCCAAAATTGATGTACATGCAGGAGTGCTGATAGGTGCAAAAGAATGTGTCAAAACTGGAGAGGTTGCAAAACTTACTATACATGCTGCAGGAGAAGTTGTGATCTCGGTGACTGAAGAAATCACTTGTTGCTCGGTAGAAGCAACACTCTGCATCCCGGTAGATAATGACATGCTCTGCAGCTCGGTGGATGAGGTAACTATTGGAGTCTGGAGCTGAGAGGTGATTGGCAAGGATTGAGCAATAGATGTAGCTACTGTGCTCACAATCCTGCTGGCTGAAGCTGATGATGCAACGCCTTTCTGCGGTGAGTGAGGAAGAGATGCAATGACTTTTGCTGCTACCTGTTCAGGATCATCTTCTTCATCACCTATTATCACCGTGTCACCTTCTTCTTCTTCACTTATGATTACCGTGTCTCCTTCTTCCTCAGCTACTTCTTCTTCTTCCTTCTCCTCTTCATCCTCTTCATCCTCTTCTTTTCACCCTCAGTTGTTACCGTGGGGTCAGATGGCATTGGCAGATTATATATCCTTTTCCACACAATTGTGGCATTATTTACTATTGCTTCTATCTGCTTGGAGAGAACTAAGAAGGTATGAAACCTAAGTGTCATTTGGTGTTCATTCTTCTTTAATGCCTCTTTAACTTCTTTGTATGTCAGGTTCTGTAACAACTATTTTAAGGTTTGTGCATAAATGTCTTTGACAGTTTGCATTGCTGAAGTCCATCTTGGTCTAATCCTGACTAGAAGCTCATTTGGAATTTGAGAGCTGATATCATCTGGGGTATATTTCCATTTACCCATTTTATTCAGTAAAAGCTCCTCGATCTGCATCTTTTCTGCATCTGATCTGTTTTCATACCTCAGTGCCTTGAAGTTAGACATGCCAGATCCTTGTTCCAACTGCTTCAATTTTTCTTCGAAGGTAGGAGGGGGTCTCCTGAATAGAATTTCACTTTCTTTCTGCCCTTTTCTGGTTTTCCTTGTGAACACTGCAGTTTTAGGTTTGGGTTTTGTGATTACTACTTTGCCTTTCTTCTTTGATGTTTCTGTTTCCTCCTCTGATTCCTCTTCTGTTTCTTCTGTTATAGCTGCCTTTCTCTTGGTACTGGTGGTGGCCTTTGGAAGCTTGTTTTCAAGCTCAATTCTGGCTTTGGCCTCATCATAAGTGCCAAATGCAGGGGTGTTGGGAATGGCTGGTTCATTTATCAGGGCTTCTATTATATCCCTTGCTTCATCTATGTTAATTTCATAGGGTAATGGTTTTACCCATGCCACTCGGGGTATGGCTGCCTGGATGTAAACTTTATCACAGTCTACCATGAAGCATATATCATCCTTGTAATCTTTTACCAACTTAGGAGGAATCCTGAACCTGTTGTTCATTTTGTCCTTAAATTCTTCAAAATAATTATCCATTACTGTCTCAAAATTCTAACCTATTTCTGCTATAAACTCATTTATCTGATACAAAATTGGAGTATCCTTCCTCCATACTACCGTGCCTTTAGAAGGGAAAAAGTTTTGTACATAGAAAAATATACAAATCAACAAAGAACCAAATTTGCATGGATTATTCTTTGATGTCCTTATACTGTCCATGTTCTTGTTGAATTGTGTTAGTAAAACCTCTGCTAGGTCAAAATCCATGTTCTTCTTTACTACCTTGTAGGCAAGGTCTACCGCCTCACATGCCACACTATTTAGCCTACTGGAACTATACAGCTTATATGCAATGATAATAATACCAAATTTAAGTTCAACATCAGATACATTGTTAATTTTCATTCCTCTGCCATCCCACTCGGCTTGAGTTAACTCCTGCAGTTCGTCCCGACCTAGGGTTTTGGTGGATTTTGTTCTGTCTGACATCGGTAATCCTGTGATTCTATGAATCATCTTCTTTGTTATTAAGATAGGTTGATCTAACCAAATTTGCCCATCATGTACACGGCTCAATACATACCTAATCCATTTTACTTGAAAGTTTCTTGGTAGGTGTGGGATATGGGTCAAGCCTTTGATTTCCAAATGTCTATGCTCGGGTTTCAGGGTTTTGTCAACACATAGCTAATCTAGGGCATTGTCCATTTCCAAAGTCCCTAACTCCTGAATAGTGCATTTGAAATGAGTACGAATGTCATTGATGAGAAGTACCTTGGAAGGAATTCTGGACTGTGCTCCACTTGGGTCGAGTGATTCTGCGATCGCTGGAACGAGTTTGAAGTTCGGCGCTGTCCATTTAACTCCTTTCACTAACATATTGGAAGTCTTCTTCGCCTTGCTCCTGCTGGTTGTGCTAGTAGAAGTCATTGCTAAATAACCTGAGTTCCTTTTAGATTCTTCGCTGCAAATTCATCTTAAATCTCCTTAAGCACTTTGAAAACCTAAGCTCTTCGAATGCTGAATAACGCGGTGAAGAATGAAGTCGATTTTGCCCTTTTTATTAAAATTCTGTCATTAATGCTTGATAAGTGGGTAGGTGAGATGACTTAATGACTTTAGCGATTGCTCGGTAAGACTGACCTAACTCGGTGTTCTTATTTCTGACCTAACTCGGTAAGGTCTGCAGTTTTACCATGCTCGGTAACATTCAACTCGGTAAGTGACTTTTCTGTATGTATCGGAAATACTGATTTCATCGATTATGCTTTTGTATTTTAGAACTGCTTATGGTAAGGTTTTGAAGATGCAGTTCCTTATCTTCTTTAATGGATCTAATTTGTAATGGTGGGGTCACCCAATTCTTGAGTGACAGGACCATTGCTTGAATTATCCTGCTCGGTAGGTTTAGGAACCCACTGCTGTCTCATCTGTTTCCGAATGTTGTCAGCTTTAGCTTTCTTTTCATCTTCAATCTTCTTTGTGTTCATGCAGTTCTTGGCTATATGTCCGAGTTCAGTGCATGTATAACATCTTATGGTTGTATCTTTCTTCCTTAGATGATGCCTTGTACAATTCAACCCAATGTGTCCATATTCTCCACAATAATGACATCTGCACCAGGTATTGTAATCCCAACCAAATATTGCTTTGACAATTTGTTCTGCTGGAGTGAATATCTTTGTTCTACATTCTGATGCTTTGTGACCTTGTTTCTTCCATTTGTGACATTTGCCTTCAAATTTTGGTTTCTCCTTGCATTCACTAGCCTTGTGACCATGCTGATTACAGTTGTAGCATTTGCCTTTGAATCTTGTCTTTCCATTGCTCCAACATTTGTTTGATGTGTGACCTGTCTTACCATAGTAATTGCATGTAGGTCTTTGATTTCTTTGGCTACCTTGCTCGGAAGATTCACCTTCTTCATTGTAACCAAGACCAGCTTTACCCTTTTGTTTGTGAAGATTTTGCTCATTTAATTGATCCAAGTCTGTTTGAGTTTTCATCATCCTTTCATTTGCTTGCTTTTGAATATCTAGCTCATTTTTCAAACTTTCATTCTGTTCTTTGAGAATTCTAATCTCTTCATTTGCATTGGAGAGTTTCTCGGTGAGATCTTCATGCTGTACAATTTCATTGCTTCTTCCTTCTATTTCATTTTGCATTTTATTCCTTTGTTCTAGGATTTCACAAAATCTTGCAGACTGAATTTCCTGTTCTCTTCTTAGCATCCTTACTTCTTTTTGCAGTAATCCATTCTTTTCTAGGAGTTCTTTGATTGCATTGTTTGCTTCATCTACTTCATTTGAACTACTTGTAGGAAAGAGATCTTCAATTTTTGTTTCAACATACTCATGATCATTTATTTCTTTTGCTAGTTCCTTTCTTCTTTTTAGGGATTGGGAAAGATGTTCTCTTGCTTCTTTGAGTTGAGCAATGGCCATTTCCAGATCTAGCTTTTCATTCTCAATAGCTTTGTCAAGTCTGAATATCTCCATTGTCTTGACCTTTTCTCAAGCTGTCAAACTTTTACTCTGAGAACCAACCTGGCTCTGATACCAATTGTTGAAAATATTCAGTACTAACCAAGTTACTGAGAGCGGAGGGGTGAATCAGTAACACTTAAACTTTTTAACTCATTTCTGCACTTGCATATATTAAACCATTCATTCATTTAATCTACTGTATGCATGAAAGTATAATCATTCATAACACTTAACACAAAGATTTGGTGACCCAGAAACCTTCCAAATAGAAAGTAAAACTGGGGTGGGGATGGTACCCACAAAACTTTGGTACTGCAGTAAAAGTTGGCCGGTTAAGGCTTACAATGATCACTTCTGATGATCTGCCCTGTTAGAAGCAAATTTGGACTGCTAGGTCCACCTTGTTAGAGGATTTACAAACATACAATGAAGTATGCACTCGGTTAAGAGATTTACAAAAGACTGTTAAGTCTACCCGGTAAAAGGATTTACAAACTGATTCAACTGTTAGGATGAAATAGTAGATCTTGACTTACAACTTTATTGCTGATAAGATCCTTTGAGTATTGATCTCCTTCTGAGATAGATATGTCGATTCTGCTCCTTTACTGACTGTGCGAAAATGTTCTGGTCTACTGCCTTAATGCAGTTTCTGCTCTGCTCTTTCTAATTTCGCATATTCATACATCTTACATACATTTTCACATTACGGATTACAGATGGTATAATACATCACATATATATACCGTCCATAATTACATTTACATTTCATAAAGTCGGCCTCATACAAATTAATAACATAAACTCATTCTTAAGTCGGCCTTACATAGGTGAACAAAATATTACTGAGTCGGTAGATACTCGGTTCCTCAAGCTGGGTCGGTGATCTTCTGATACACGGCGTCCACTACAGTACTTGGCATCGTCATGCTCTCGGTAAGAGTAGAAGCTCGGTCCATACTAGTCCCGAAGTGTAGCTTGGAACTCGGTAGCTGCGGTGACTCGGTAGATATAGTGTCACTCGGTAACCACTGGTAACTCGGTAAGAACTGACTTCTCGGTTACTGCTGTTTGTCTCATATGCTCGGTAATAGTCTTACTGCTCGGTATGAACTGTTTAATCGGTAAGCTTTACCGAATGCTCGGTATAGGCTGTGGATTGAGTGATGAGCTTGGTAAGCATTCAAAATCGAATAAGTGTTTTCGCTAAGTGTTATTCACTAATGACAAATATATCATTATTCCAACACTGTCTACATAATGAACCGAGTTTTGGTGAAAAGAGGTAAGGACAAGACCCCATATGAATACTAGTATGGGAGGTCACCTGATGTTATCTATTTTAAGATATTTGGAAGAAAATGTTTTATTAAAAGAGGTGATTACATAAGCAAGTTTGAAGCTAAGAGTGATGAAGGCATATTTCTTGGCTATTCCACCAAGAGTAAGGCCTATAAATGCTTCAACAACCGGACACATAAAATTGTTGAGAGTGCTGATGAATGTCCTGAAGTTTCAGATGTAACTAGTTCTAAGAAGAAGGATGAAGATCCTTGCATTTTTCTTTTGGAACCTAAAACTGTTAAACCAAAATCTGGTAAAGTAAATCCTAATGTACTTGTTCAACCAGAACAAATACATTTAGAACAAGATGATAATGAAGAAGCTGAACCTGAAGAGAATGATCATGTTATTCCTAGGTATGTGAGACTGAATCACAATCCTGAATAGATAATTGGGGATAAGGATTCCGGTGTACAAAGTAGAAGGAGAATAAGAGAGAACTCTTGCATGCTCTCCACCTTTGAACCTAGAAGTGCTAAGGAGGAATTTGGTGATCATCATTGGGTGAAAGCTATGGAGGAGGAGTTGGATCAAATTGATGAAAACAATACTTGGACCTTGGTACCTTGACCGGTAAACAAAAATGTTATAGGTACAAAATGGGTGTTCAGAAACAAGTTAAATGAAGATGGTATTGTAGTTCGCAACAAGGCAAGATTAGTATGCAAAGGTTATGCACAAGAAGAAGGAGAAGATTATGGAGAAAATTTTGCACCAGTTGCAAGACTGGAAGGTATCAGAACATTACTTGCATTTGTAGCTCATAAGAAGTTCAAAGTATACCAGATGGATGTTAAGTCTGCATTCTTGAATGGGATACTGGAAGAAGAGGTTTATATAGAGAAGCCTGATGGTTATGCATTGACAGATAAAGAAGACATGATATGCAAATTGCATAAAGCTTTGTATGGATTGAAGCAGGGACCCAGAGCATGGTATGAACGACTTCATACTCATCTGATGAAGATAGGCTTTGCTAGAACCAACAATGAAAGCAACATTTATCTCAAGTCTGAAGGAGATGAAATACTAGTCAGTGAAGTATTTGTTGATGACATTATATTTCGAGGTAATGATGACATGAGTAATTGCTCTGCAGATGAAATGAAGAATGAATTTGAGATGTCATTAGTAGGGGAAATAAAAAATTTCATAGGCTTACAGATACAACAGATGAAGAATGGTATTTTTATTACTCAATCCAAGTATGTGAAAGAGGTTTTGAAGATTTTCGGTATGAGTGACTGTAAACTAGTTGGAACCCCAATGGTTACAGGTTGTAAATTGTCCAAGAAAGATGCATCTAAATCTTTAGATGAAAAAGAATACAGGTCAATGATTGACAAATTACACTATGTTGTTCATAGTCGACTGGATATTGCCCATGCAGTTAGTATTGTTGCTATATTTTAGAAGAATCCAAAGGAGGCACATCTGATGGCAACCAAGAGAATTTTTAGATATTTGAAAGGCACTGCTGACTATGGGTTATGGTATCCATATGGTAGAAATTTTGATTTGAAAGCATACACATATGCTGATTGGGCAGGTAGTATTGATGACTAGAAGAGTACTACCGATGGAGAATTCTTTCTAGGAGGAAGGCTAGTCTCATGGAGTAGTAAAACAAAGAGTTGTACTTCACAATCTACTGTTGAAGCTGAGTATGTAGTAGCTTATATGAATTGCACACAAGCTATGTGGATGAGGCACATTTTAGAAGGTTTGAAGATGGAAATCTTAGAACCAATAAAGATTTTGTGTGATAATAGAAGTGTAATAAACATTTCAAAAAATTGTGTTTTGCACGCAAGGACTAAGCACATTGAATTGAAGTATCACTTATTGAGGGAAAAAGTTCAAAGTAAAGATATTATCTTGGAGCTTGTTTCTACCAAGGAGTAGCTTGCAGATATCTTTATCAAACCTCTTCCTAAGACCACTTTCGAGTATGTTAGAAGTTAATTAGGGGTTGTCCCTCTTCATGAAGTTAGTTGAGTATGATGTTGATTGCATTAGTCCCTGAATTACTTGTAGAATCTTACATGGATTGATGAAGAAGTGGATGTATTCCATAGGGGTAGCATCAAGGTGCAGTGTGATGTTGATGCATAGTGAGAGTAGGATTTAAATTTTTTTAATTTCACTTTAGCATTTTTGTCAAAGGGGGAGAAGAATTATGTGATTGAGGAGAAATATTGTGTCTGATTAGGTGCACCAGCGGCAGGTTGAAGACAAATAGAGCAAGGTGAATACTTGGTAATGTATACCAGGATTCCTATTCACCAATCTCAGTAGCAATCAGTGGCATTGATATTTGTATTGCCATCAAATCCAAGGGGGGAGATTGTTGGCATTTTGAGTTTGTTGTCTTTTTGCATAGAGATTGTATCAATGATATGTTGTCATCGATGTCAATTGAACTGGTAATGGTATTCATGTTATTGTTGATATTGTTGTTTTTGATATTGGCTAGTAACTGGTAAGAAGAGCTTTGTGGAAGATGTTGTAAACCAGTATGTTAAGTTTGTGAGTTGAATCGGTAAACTAGTGTAAAGGGTTAAACCTTTCTATGAATTATAGCCAATAAACCCTATCAGTTGTTAAACCCTAACCGATCAAGTTTGTTGGTTTATTATCTGATAAGCGGTAATGATGGAGACACATGTGATCATTGTATGAGGATAAGTTCAAATTGTTTTGGCATGTTTGGTTATTGTCTAGAGAAGGAGCAAAGTGTATTGCATCTAATGCACAATGCATGATGAGTTGCAAAGTTCGATGAATCAGTGATCATGGAGCGATTGGAATTTTCTTGAAGAATGTGAAGAGATTGTCATGATTTCTAACGGTCAAGATTGTACTGACTTGTTTGTAATCTTGATAATGAGAATTAGGTTTTTGTTGTGTTACCGACCTAAATGATTTGTATTTAAGGTTGATGAAGTTGTTTGTAAGGGTTGTTGGCAAGATTGGCAGAAACCTATTGAGTGTGTAGTTGCCTAACTAGTGAATTGATCTGCACTTTGAGTGAAGGTAGATTGAAGCTTAAAAGGATTTGATCAAGCAAATGTAGTGCTACTTAGATAGATCAAGAAAACCTGTTGTTTTCTAACAATTACAACAGAAGTGAAATCCCTTAACCGGGTAAGCTCTAAAAAGCTTGGTTACTAGTTAAATCCTCTAACAAGGTGGTCCATTAGCTTAGATTCTTAAATCCTCTAGCAAGGTTACTCCTAACAGGGTATTGTTCTTTTCCTTAAGGCATATTTGTAAATCCCTTAACTGGGTGATTCCTAACCAGAATTTGTTCCTAACAGGACTTATTGTAAAGCTTTAACAAGCTTGGCTCCTAATAGGGCAAACTTCAGAAGAGTTCAAATAGCTATCCTTGTGAGTCTCATCTCACTGTGCTTTTTACCTATTTGGGTTTTCCATGTTTAAACATTTGTGTCAAGTGGTGAATGTTTTTATGGTTATGATCTTATTTGTTGATTTGATTAACTTTTGATAAGGCATGTTAACTGGAAGTATTGAGATATGATTAAGCATCGTTGATGTTTAAAAGATTGAAGTTGTTTACTGTTAAGTTGTCATAACAGTAAAATCGGTTGATGTCAAGTATTCTTATGAATATTGATCTTAACTGTGATTAGTTTACTTTGTGTGGTTGAATTTGAGTTTGGGAACTTTGTATCAGTTTTTTAGTATATTGATTCACCCCCCTCTCAGTATTCTACCGAATACTTATTCTTTCATCATACCATCACTATCTCCCAAAGCTCCTATTTTGGACCCTTATTTCTAGTTACCTATCTCTGGACCAATTTTTGTATACTATTTTTCAGCCAACATCATCCCCTCATTAAAACATTAACTTATCCTCAAGTCAACCTTGTCCAGAATCATGATGAAAATGTTCTAACCTTTCTTTGTTGAGATAACACGGTAGGATTTTTCCATCTAAAGTCTTAAATTAGATTGCTTTAGAATCAAGAATATCACTGATTTTATCGTTGACCATTATAGTAAAGTTAAATTCTTGAAATAGAAAGAGTCATCTCCATATATTGTTGAACACTTTCAGATGCTAAGAGGAGGGGGGGGGTGAATCAACATATATAAAAAATTAACCGATTTAACCAATCAATTATCATTCATTCCATTTACCACATGTGTAGAAGGAAGGAACCGAAAAACATAATAGAAATCACACATGAACACCGATATTTTATGTGGAAAACCCAATGAGGAAAAAACCACGGTGATAACTATCCCACTATATTAAAAAAAGGTTACAATATATTAGGTTGAAGGCAAAGGAAGCTCACTCTTCCCAATTTAGACTTGCAAAATTGAGGCACACAATCTCAAGGAGATATATAGGGTACTTTCAAAACTGAAGATCACTTCTTAAGAGAAGGATACAAAGCATTTGAGAATCAATTTTCAATATGATTGAATTAGAAAAAAACACATACTTTGATATGTTGATTACAATCCATCGTTAATACACATGTAAAACTACCTTCATTACTACACAAGTGCACTTGCACACCTTCACACTTACACAATATCACTCAATCATACCACAGACTACATTCACCTTCCTCCAAGATGATTTCATACATACCATTCACAATCAAAATAACATCAATCAGGTTGGCCTAATTTGGCATGTAACATGTAGATACAAATAGTCGACCCAAAAACACTCTTCAAGGTAATGTGAAAGGTAGAGTGAGGTGTGTGAAGCATCACACCATGTTGACACACCTTCCTATCCATCCCATTTTGTAGATCCACATGTTGTCGTGTGGACCAAAAACACCATAGGTCAGCTCCAAGAGATAAAATTATCAATGTCTTGTAACAATACTAATTGAATACATAATGTAGACCACCAAAAATACTTGCAGAGGAACTAGAAAGCATCATTACACACCAACAAAGCTAAACCATTAAAGCACACCACCAAAACTACTAAAGATAAAAGAATGCAACACACTCCTGCAAATTTTCACTTTGCTAGTTTGTTCACCAAAACAATCACACTTAGCCAATACCAACTATGGCCCATTGAGATCATCTCCAAATCTATGTAAAACCTATAATAAAATTTGATAAACCATTTGAATCATCCACAATCAACTTCCACACATTCGCATGACCACTGAATCAATCCACTATTATTGCACTAATTGAACATGTATCTGGATCAAAGATATCAACAAGTTTGACAACTAAACACACTTCTAAACCAAATATATCAACAAATTTGACAACTGAACACACATTTGGACCAAACATAACAACAATTTTGACATCAATGAAAACATAACTCATATTTGCAATAGTCTCCCCCTTTATCTTTGATGGAAACACACACGAACTCCAAAACACTCCACAATGAATTCTCCCCCCCCTTGACATCAAGGACAAAGGGTGTCTCCTCAACACAAACTTGATTTAAAAAACTTCAACACAACTCCCCCTATCTACAACAACTCAAAAATGAAATTCATTTGGAAGCCAAAAATTGCAACATAGATTATAGTGGTAGTAGTAGAATCCTCCCAGTTTTGAAAGTAGACCTCATACGCTACCCCCTTGGTAACATACTTGACACCTGGATCAACTATATCTTCCATTGTCATAGATCTCAACTATGCTATCGTGTCATTCTTCACCATCTTCATCACTTGGATATTGTCAAAGGATCACAATCTAGTCAAGGCCCTAATGGAATCCTTCATGATTCTATGAGACTAGTCAAGATACATCACATCACCCTGAATCTAACTCAAGATAATCTGAATCCATGCATGCTCATAGCTGAAGTCGAGGAAATATTTCCAAGTGCTAAAATCTAACTATAGAATATGCTTGTATTGGGGCTTGAATGTCATTAAATCATCTTCTACTTATTATTTTCACAAATCATTAAATTTTACATGACTTACTTCTATCAAAAGGTGCATGGATATAAGCACTAACATATTTAGTGTAAACTATGTCTGTTAGAACCCTAAAAAAAAATCTAAAAAATCCATAATATAACTAGATACACCATGTAAATCATCCACACATACACAAGAATGCTAAATCATTCCTCTGTTACTGCACTAATTGAACATGTATTCAAACCAGAGATATTGAAAAGTTTGACAACTGAACAAAAGATATCAACATGTTTGACATCAATGACAACACAAACTCCTATTTGCAACATATACATCCTTCTATCACTAGTTAATTTAAAAGGAATTTCAAGGACCCATGATCAGTGTAATATGTGAAGGGAGTGTATTGTAAGAAGTATTAAAATTTGTGTTAAGTGTAGACCATGACTAAGACTTCTCTCTCAATGGTGGCATAGTTTCTTTATGCTTGAGATAATTTCTTACTAGAAAATGCTATTGGGTGGTCCTTTTTTTGCCTAGGTTGGGCTAATACTACACTTATGGCTATTTTGGATGCATCTACATGAACATTAAAAGGTACCGACCAATTCAAAAAAGATAAGAATGGGTGCTTTTGCCATCTTCGATATGAGAGCGTCGAAATATTATTGGCAATATTCTTTACAATTGATGGTTTAATTGGTCTTCCAATTTTTCAACAATTCTTCTAAGGGTGTAGCTATGGTGGTGAATCCTTTGATGAATTTCCTAACCAATGTATGCAAGGAATTTTTTTTCTTTTGGGGATGTCTTATGGAGTGGTAGGTTCATAATTAGAGAAATTTTCATTGGGTTTACCATTAAGCCTTCTTTACAAATGATATGTCAAGTAATAGTGTGCTAAAGGGGACCACAAAGATACATTAATTTAGGTTCAAAGATATTTGCATACTCCTATATTTCTCCAACATTGCCCAAAGTGCCTAAATATGATCTATTAGCAATCCATATACTGTCTAATCATCTAAAAATACTTTCAAAAAGTAAGTAATGAAATCCTTAAATGTGTTGACCATTATCTAGCTAAAAATAGTAGGGGCATTCTTGAGCCCGAATGACATTACTATGTACATAAATGATCCCCATTTGGTGGCAAATGTTGTTTTAGGTCACTCTTTCTCCCTTAGCCTTACCAAGTGGTGTCCAAAGAACCCATAGATGATTGGATATATTTCCCCTTCGACAACATATTCCAAGATTTCTTCTATGAAACGTGAAGGGAATGGCTCATGTATACATGTTTTATTCAATTTGCTGAAATCTACACATACTCAATTTTCTCCTATCTTTTTATTTTGTATCACCATCAAACTTATCCATTATGAATCTTCTAATAGTTTGATTATTCTAACTACGAACTTTTTGTCTGACTCTATCTTCATCAATTTCTTCATATTAGGATTTAGGTGATATGGTCTTTTCCAATATGGCTTGGTATCCTCCTTAAATTGTATTTTCATGGTCCATGTAAGCAATTGGCAATTTGAATGAAAACACAATGTAGTAGACTAATTAGGCAACCACAAAAACCCAAATCTATAATACAAATCTCAATTGCACATGAATAGAGAATGCATAAAAGAATTAACAATCAAATGAAACGAATTAAAGAAATTCAAACTTCATTGCTAATTCCATTCATCAAGCCTCCATTGTCATTGTTTTTTAAAGAAAATCAAAATTCATTGCTAATTCCATGCATCTAGACTCCATTGTCCTTGTTTTTCTTGTGTTGAAGTATCACTCTCAACATCGCACTTTAAGAAAACCTGCAAAATGGATGCACAAGAATATGAAGATAGTGGTTCCTAATAATGGAGATTGAATTTATAGATTTTGAGAATTTGGTTTGACAATTGAGATTGATTTAAAAATAAATTTGATCAATGACTAAAATTTGTTGAGAGAGATATGATTTAGAAGTAAGGAGAATTGATTTAGTAGTTAACTAATTTGAGGAATTGTTAAAAAGCTAACTATGAATGCAACTGAAGACTTAATTAGCATTAAATAATTAAAACAATTATTTAATTGTGCATAAAGTGATAAAACAAATATTTTATTTGTTTTTAGAAGAATTTGAATAGAAAAAGCAAGAGATTAAATGAGTTAAAGAATTCATTTAGTTATGGAAGAGAAAAATAAATAAAATAAATATTTTATAATTTATTTTAAGAGGAATTTGATTAGAAAAAGTAAGAGATTAAATGAATTAAAGAATTTATTTAATTATGGAATAGAAAAACAAATAAAATAAAGATTTTATTTATTGTAAGAGGAAATTGATTTGAAAAAGAGAGAGATGAAATGAATTAAAGAATTTATTTAATTATGGAACATAAAAACAAATGAAATAAAGATTTTATTTATTTTAAGAGGAAATTGATTAGAAAAAGGGAGAGATTAAATGAAATTAATTTAATTATGGAATAGAAAAACAAATAAAATAAAAATTTTATTTGTTTTAAGAGGAAATTGATTAGAAAAATGATAGATTAAACTAATTAAAAGAATTCATTTAATTATGGAAAAGAAAAATAATAAAATAAAATAAAAGAATTCATTTAATTATGGAAGACTTAATTAGATAATTATATAATTAAAGTAGTTATTTAATTATGAGAAAAATTGAAATAGATTTAATTAAATAATAAAGATTATTTAGTTTAAGTGATGTGAAAAGGAATTAATTAAACATTAAATTATTTAATTAATATTTAAAAAGAAATTGGGTGATGAAATAATTAAAAAATCATTCAATTATAAGATTGGAGGAAAATTTGGTTTTTGAATTTGAATTAAAAGAATGACACTAGATAAATTGAATAATTAAAATTATTTAACTAATTCGAAGAAAATTAGTAAAATTAATACTTATAGGCATGGGAAATTTTTTGGTGTCTACAATCCATACTTCTTCCTCAATACCATTCATTTTTGTAAAACCCTGGGGAAAAAGCCTTTAATATTTTATTAATAGTATAATAATTGATGCGGTTACTGGTTCTTCCTAATAGTCCCCTCTTTTTTCCATCTTTAGGCTAATCTAATATACTTATATTTTCAATTTAATGGTTGATAGTAATTATGTTTACCAAAGTTTGGCTTGAGTTCTAGTTTCCATTCTCCTTCTCTTATTTGAAATAGAGCTTTGGGTCTGCCTCCTTACATCATCTTTGTGAACTTTACAACATCCACTATGTGCTGGTTGTGCATATTTATCCAACCACTCTACTAGATTCCATACTCCTTGACTCTAGGGTGGTGGATTAGGCTCTAAGGATACATTCTTTGGTACATTTTTTAATATGATCTCTTTGATTTTTCTTAGTATCTTATGTATCTATTTGTTTTCATTCCAAAATGAAAATGTATGGATAAAGTCTTGTCGAACATCTTCCCATTCCCTAGTTTCCACTTTTCCTTCGTGATTAATATACCATGTTTGACCATGGTTATTAATGTCCAATAGAATAATTGTATGACATAGAGCTAGTGATTGTATTCTCTAGCTCTTGTCCATGTAGTAACACAAGTGTAGAGGTTATCTTTCAGGGTTATTATTTGCTAGTATTTGAGATGATGGGGTATTCTCCTTCTTTTTGTAGGTATCATGATTTAAGGAGAATTTCAAATATAGGCTAGTCCAAGATAGTGTTCTATGTGTGTTCCAATAGCATATAGCGCCACAAAATAACATGTCTTGTAATGTTGTCATCCTCACTTTTTTTCATTGAATGTTTTCTCCATTTTTGAAATATATTCACCAATATCTCCAACTCTACAAAATCTTGCTAACTTAATATGGTAGATACCTTGTTTGATTTTTTGTGTGTCTGTTACCCATTCTTCATTATCTGAGGTTGTAGAAGTATGGCTCCTAATTTGAATACTTAGTGAAATCCAAAGAGTGATTGTTGTGGTTTTGGTGTGGAGGTCTAAGATATATTGCATAAGGGTTGGGTGGTGTTATTTTGAAGAGGCTCAACATACAACCTATCTTCAATGCTTAGTGGAATACACTATTTGTTCATTATCAACAAAATATATTTTTTTAGTCCTAGAATCTATTATATCGTTAGAGTCAACAAACCATCTTAATTTGAGTAGATTCTTGAATGTGTTGAAAAGTTTCTTCATTTCTACCACTTTAAAATCTATATCTTGTTTAATGCCCTTTACATTCACCTCAACAATGTTCTAAGTGCCTATTGTCTCCATTATGGAATCACCAACTAGACTAATATTCATTGGTATTTTAACAAGCTTCTATCTCCCTAACTTCTCCCATGTGGTGGATATAATAGAATGCTATTTAGAACTACACCCAATTCCACCTTGACATACTCCTCTCCTAATATCTTGTTGTAAGGGATTTTCTGCTTGTTATTCCTTCTTTCTTCTCTTCTCTTTTCTTTGGTGATTTATCTTTCACAATTCTCCTTCTTTTAGACCTTGAGGGGGATGGGTCATGTTTTCAAGGTCGTGACTCCTCAAAACTTCTTTTTGTCCTTCTATTAGTAAATGACATTTCATTAGTTGCTATTCTTAATGCTTGAATAATTTCCTCTTTCTTATTTCCCTCCTCCTTTAATTTATTTATACTTTTGTTAACTAAGTTCCCTAAATACTCACTAGTTACAAATAGGAATTTATCTAGAATTGTAGGAACTCCTTACACATGTCATCTAGTTTGATTGTGATATTGCTAAAGTCCATTTTAGGTTTAGGATTTCTAAAAATTTGTTGTAGGGTAGGAGCCTCTTTTCTATTAAATTCCCCTAACAAAAATCTTCTTGATCTTCCATATCCTTCAAAATTATTCGACAAATTACTTAGTAACTATTATTCTTTATTCCAAAATGAATTTGTCCTTTTTAGGATCTTCTCCTCTCTTTTTTTACCTTTTTTTCTGTCCTTTCCTAATATCACCCACATTGGCGTGCTTAGTGCAACACCAATATTGGTGCAGTCAAGTCTTGACTTCATTGCCATCTCCACTCTCATTCTATGTCTTTATTATATTTCCAACTTCTATCTTTGTCTTCTTTCTATCTCATTAGGGCTATCCTTTCTTTCTTTCTAATCTATTTTAGTTTTCTCCTTAATCTCTCTTGAATTATTTTTCTCACCTTTTTCCATGGGTTTTTAAGACTTGGGATTGCATTACTCCTATTTTGTGTCACTTGGTGGATATCTAGTTAGTTGTACTAATGGTCGCATCATTTCATAGGTCTCTCTAGACCT
The DNA here is from genome assembly GCF_030272615.1 of Cryptomeria japonica. NCBI lineage: Eukaryota > Viridiplantae > Streptophyta > Pinopsida > Cupressales > Cupressaceae > Cryptomeria > Cryptomeria japonica. Next base: position 591,619,278 of record NC_081411.1, on the reverse strand, counting down.
TTTCCCCATTTTTATTTCCCATCCCTTTGTGCCTAACCCCCATCACAAGGTAGACATCATGAAGACAAAATTTTGCTTGATCATATCTCTTATTTCATTTTTTGTTTATCTCTTGATCTGATATTAGTTTTAGGATGTGAAAAATTTTCTCAACTAAACTTAACCAAGGTCTCAACAATGGAGCAATGTTAGCAAGAAATCTAAGGGATATAGATTGAAGTTCTATACCCAAATATTTTTTAATGATGTAGTATTCTATATTAGATTCAATCCTATTGAGACAATAAGGAAAGGTATTATAGGTCCTACTTAGTTGTAAACTAGAATAAATTGTCACATGCACATAATAGACCAAAAATCTTGGAATTATTTGTATTCATATATCAAAATATATCCATTGCATTCCTTATATCTCATTTATATGTATATCTTATGTATATCTTCTATCTCTTCTATATGTCACATCTATTCCGGTAAATAAATATTTCCTATCTACTTATATCTACAACAAGGGACATGACCCTTAGATGATATCCCTTACTTGACCTATCTTCCAAAGATTCTATTCTAGACCCTCATTTCCAATTCACTATTGCCTATCTTTGGACCCATTCCTGCGTACTAATTTCTAGCCAAAAACCATCTAAGAGCCCTCCCAATTAAATGTAAACTCACCAAAGACCGATTTACAAAATCTTAAAGATTTCCTTTTCCCCAATATAATTAAAATATGAGAAGAATGATAAAAAATAACTCCTAATGTATGAGAGATGTACAAGAATCTACAAGTTCCACCTATGTTCAATTGAAGCTTATATTGCATAGATGTATTCAAAGCCTTAGGAAATGAAGGCAAATGTGTGATTTTTCATTTACCCCTTTGAAATGAGAGAGAAATTATGTAATCTTTCATATATCCCATGTGACCTTTCATCTCCTCTTGATGGAAAACATGGTGGGATCTTTCCATCCTCTTGGAATTAGACATAAACACAAAACATAAATATATAAAATGAATTTTCCACTTCTCTTAGATGATTTTCTTGTTCTCTATCCTTTTGAGGCCATAAATTTTGCATATAGGCTTGAAACAACATTACATTTTTTAAACATTCATATTTTTTTCAAAAAAAGAATCCAAATATTCAAACAAATGAATATTTAACTCCATAGTTTAAAAACTAGATCCATTTCATAAGTAGGAGATATTTTTGACAATAAGTCAAATTGTGATATTGCTATCATGATTCAACTGTGTAGTTTTTGAGTCAAACTCATTGACCCATGTTTCATGAGTAGTAGTTCACAAGAACCCATCTCTCATGTGAATGAATGGTCCACTTAGCACTCATTGTGTGTAGGTGATTCTCACAGAGGTGAAGTAGTGGGCCTTCCTTGGAGGTAACCCATCTCAATACTACTCCAACTAGATGGTCATAGAGGTGACCTCCCAAGAAGGCTTAATGATTCTCCTTTGTGAGCATCACAACCTTACTCTAATGCTACACCTTATTTTTCTAGTCATTCTTTACGTCCAATTCCAATTTTAGTCTTATGTGTCTTACTTGAATATTTTATGTCCCAACCCTCAATACTTCTAGACTTCTCTTGCTAACATTAAATTTCATTTAATTACCCATAGATACAAACGAATGACTATGATTGAAGGACCCTTAGAATTCCTACCACCTTACCTAGTAGTTCTTCTAATCTATAAGAAATGCAAAATAAAATAATAAAGGAAAGATCTAAGAAGCCATGTTAATTAAAAATAATAAGTAATTCTTCATACACTACAAGAAACTTCAAGAAAAAAACTTGTAATAATGCAACAACACCAAAATATATTATTAAAAAAGATAATTAAAAATAATGAGAACTTATTTTGTTCTAAAATGTCAATGTCTCCAACTCAATTTGCATCAACATAGATAATAATATTCTGTAATGCCCCGCTAGGAAACCCTGAAGGGATAAAGCTAAAACACAAAAATAGAGTGCAATTTTTTTTTTTGAAGTTAAAACATAATAATGATACTTTGAATTAACATAAGTTCATATTACACAATGAAAGACTTAACTAACACCTAAAGAGTTTCCCAACGTGATTGCTTGATTCAACACTTACTCAACTTCACGCTAATTAATCTAATTAAGTTAATGACATGATAATACTTTAAACAAAAGATAAATTTGTTGAGTAAGTTAAAATTATAGATAACATGATAAGTTAATCCATTACAATTTAACCATACATTATGTTTAAAATTTACAATAAAACATATGTCATGCATCTAATTTCCTTACATACTTTAATTGCATTAAAAACTAATAAATACTTTACATTATACCAACTTACATTCTTCATGATCCATATTACTGCATTTAATAAGATAACTACATACATGCATTTAAGATTAACATCATCTAATCCACATTACACATTTAAACCATAATGCCATCCATACATGTTAAATAAAAAGGAACATAAGAACACAAACACCACATAACACTAAAATGATATTAGAGTTCACCCCTAGTGGGCTACATCTTCGGGTTTGCTCAACTGCAAGACCCCTCTAATAAATAATAGGCTGAAGAATACATAAGGTTCACATAATTTACATCCTTCCATCAAGGCGTACATAAATCAATAATACATATGACCACATCGGTCTAATAGATACATGAATGATCCCAGAAAAAGGAAAGGATTCATCTGAACATGATAAGAATAAAATATAAAATAACAACTGGAGCACCCGCGAAGCTAAGTCCTTGCAACCCATCATAAGAAACCCATGGTCTAACATGAATATCAGGTTCTCACAAGGGCATAAACAACTAGATATGACTCCACAATAGTGCTCCTAGAAAAGACAACACAAACTCCACACTAGCAAACATAAGGGAAAGGAGTCATCACATAACTTGGTATGGTTACCCTGGATGGCCTCCATAAGTCCCGACCCCATCTATTGGGTTACCCTAGCAACCTTTCCCAAGCCTTCGGCCCATCCAAGTCTCATGTGGACCCAACACATCCTTTCGTGATGAAAAGGTTGTTGGTTTTCCATTTTAGGCCTTCTCACTACATGTCGAGTCTATACTAGCCCTCATCCCATGTGTGAGGCACAATTATCTTACTTAGTATTTTCATTAACTAAACTCTCTAATATGCTATTAGGTTATCACTTTTTTAGACACGCTTTCGATGGGTTACCCTACAACCACTTTGGGCGTGACCCCCACTTGAAAGCCACTTTCCCATGTGACACTAGACCATAATCAAAGAATTGGACTAAACAAGGAATACACCAGGACAAGCATATAGAGTTAAATATGGTATGAATATCCACTTGGCCAAACAAGTCCTCATACGAGGTGCACTAACTAACGATTCTCTGACTAGAGACATGACCAGCTACAATCAACCACATACCAACATTCAACACTTGCATAAAGGACATGACCAGATACAAAACCATCACATGAAACTATGAGTTGCAGAGATCAAGGGCTTGCCATTTTAATCAAATGCGAATACCAAAAATTAAACACGCAAGGACATAAATCTGAAATGACAATCTTTTTCCATGTCTTTTAAAAATACAAATCGATCAAGTTTTCTAATTGATCTAAATTTCCATATATAATTTTAGATAAAATCACCATTACATAATAATTTCAATACCAAAATTGCAATCGTATGATCGTGCCAATAATCCAATACATAAAAACAAAACATTATTAAATGTATTTTCTCATCTAATATCCATATTTCATTAAGAGAGAATGACATCAAGTTTCTAACTATAAATATCTATCTTCAAATTCCCCAATTAACATATTATTTAAACTCAAAAATCTCCAACTAATATATTGCTTTAATTCCCAAGAATTAACAAGTAATATAATATCTATTTTCCAATACTCTCTCTTTTTTATTGCCATTTTTTATTCTAAAGAACATAGAAATTGTGTTCATAGATATAAGGGATGGTTCTGTAAGGGTATTGGTATTATCACTTTGGCATGGGTTCCAAATTTTAGCCTAGAGTCAGTTCCCCCTCTTTTCATGCCTTCTTGGATTACTCTCCCAGGGCTCCCGCTTGAATATCGTGATCCAGATATTGTGGAAAATTTGGCTAACCAAATGGATATTTTTATCAAGCATGATCTTATCCCACATGAACTGGCCCATTTAACTGTCAGGGTATGCTTATTGCTAAACCTCACAAAGCCACTTCCCAAGTCCATTATAGTGACTTCCTCCATAGGGAAATGGAATCAAGACATTTGCATACAGGGTACTAGAGATATTGATGACCGTATAGATAAATTGGGTCATTTTAATTCGCAGTGTCAAGGTTCGGGCATTGATACTATTAGGGTCTGCAATGACTTTGTGATTGATTACCATAAATGCTCCTTTTATCAATCTGCTCCATCTCCTCCTTCTACACCAAATGGGACAGCAAGTGTAATTGACTCAACAAAGAGCTTCGTACCTCTGAACAATGTTGATAATATTGCAAGACCTTTCCAGGGTGTTCAGTTTCAAGATGTTCCTCCTATCTCTCTGATTCCTTCTCAATCCATTTTGGGCTCTATGACTGATGCTTTACTTCCAGCAGAAAAAAAAACAAAGCCCTCCAATTTGAAGAAATCTCCTCACTATCAGGTTGTTATTTCTGGTTTAAGTTCTCTGCAAAAATTTGGGGGGGAGATACAAGAAAGTATCTTTTAGGATCGACTACTCTTAAAAATATTTGCTTCCTCTCTCTTTAGGCAGCCCACTTCTTCTTTTTTGAGTCTAACTGCTGTGGGAAACTCAAATACTCAACTCCAAGAACTCTATATATCACAGAATGAAAATGTCAACTTGATTCACAACTTTATGTTTAATTGCCAACCTTTCCATGTGATTCAATGCAATCCTCCCATTGTTGGATCCTCATCGGATACTCCAATTATTGAATTAATGCCACATGACATCCTTATCTCTGTTGCATCGAACCTGATAGATGAAATTGCTCTTGAGGAATTTTTGGAAATTCAGGGTGTCCTTATTGTTGATGCTGTGCCTCTTGCTCTCAATACTTCACCACCCATTTCCTCATCCTTCTTAGAATCTAGTCATGTTGAAAACCTTGTGGTTGAAGATAATTTATATGAGCCCTTTTAGCCTTCCACACAACTTGACTTTGATTTTTCTCAACATCTCTTTCTTGTTCACACAACTTCTTCATCTCCTCTATTATATAAAACACCTAAAAAAAGAGGTTGGAAGCCAAAGATTCTTAAAACCCAAGAAGAGATTGCAGCAGGTATCCAGACTACAATTGTAGATAAGTTTTCACCCCACACAAGACCGAGAAGAACATGTTGTTCTTCTTGGATGCAATGCGGATCTTATCTTGGAATGTCAGAGGTTTGAATGCCTCTGACAAGAGGGGATAGATCAAGCAGCAACTGGATTCCTCCCAAGCATACATCATTTTATTACAAGAAATAAAGCTTTCAGATGAAGCCTCTCAAAAGATTTTTAAAAAATGGACTTTATGGGATTTCATACATATTCCTATAGTAGGGGCTTCCGGTGGTATTCTAACCTTGTGGAATACCAGGATAATCAAAGCAAAAATTTTGAGCCAAGGGACAAATTGGCATCTTATTCTTATTGAAAATTTTGATTTATCCTTTGTTCTCTTTAATATCTATGGCCCAACAACTCCTCAAGAGAAACATGCTCTTTGGAATACTATAACTTGTCAGATCCAACAACAGGGAGTTCAGAAAATCATCTTAGGAGGTGATTTTAATGCCATCTTTTCTCAGGATGAGAAATAGGGAGGCAATCCTACAATGTCTAAGGTGATTGAAGACTTTAGATCTTTTGTGTTTGATAATGCCCTTTCTGACATTTCACCTTCTAATGGTCAATTTACATGGACAAACCAGAGAACTTCCCTTCAAATTGCAAGTAGATTGGATGGGTTTTTCACTTCATATGAATGGATCCTTCAGAAATATACTTTCAGCTCTAAAATTCTATTGTTCTCCGAGTCTGATAATTTTCCTATCGAATTATTCCTAGATAAACATGAAGTTTCTCATCATAGATCTTCTTTTAAGTTTGAAAGAATGTTGTTTCAACACCCACATCTTCATGCTCTTCTTCGTCAATGGTGGGTGAGTGCCCCCTTCTGTAGGGGGAACAAAATGTTTCAACTTTATATGAAAAGGCAATTTGTAAAAGAAAATATCAAAGTTTGGAATAGGGAAGTATTTAAAAATATATTTGCAGAAAAAATAAAGGTAGAGAAGGAATTAAAGGACGTCAATGAACTTATCTTTTCTACTAGGATTAATCCAAAAAATTTCTCAAAGCTGAAGAATTTACAAATCTATTGGGAAGAATTGTGCTCTAAAGAGGAGGATTATTGGAGACACAAATCAAGGGAATCATGGCTAAAAGGAGATAAAAATACTAAATTCTTCCAAGCATCCGTAAAGATTAAGCAAGCTACATCTACTATCTTTTCTATAAATGCCTCTTCTTCGGGGGGAAAATTAATTAATGAACAAGAAATTAGGGAAGAGGGTGAAATCTTCTATAAAAATCATCTTGCTCCCTCCCCTCCTTTTGTTCCTGAGGAGTCCAGTGTCGACATATTGTTACACTCCATTCCTTGTTTGATTTCACAATGTGATAATGATTATCTGATGCAACTTTTCTCTCTTGTTGAATGACAAGAGGTGGTAGTTTTGAAGGCTCCTGACAAGTCTCCAAGCCTTGATGGTTTTACCATACTATTCTTTCAAAAGTGTTGGGATGTTTTAGGCTTTGATCTTTTAATGGCTTTGGAGGAGTCGAGACAAAAAGATTTTATTCTCAAGAACTTCAATTTAACTCATCTTGCTCTTATCCCCAAATCCAATAACCCTCAATCTTTTGCAGATTTTAGGCCTATCTCTTTGTGTAATTAAGTGTACAAGATTTTCACAAAAGATATCTATATCTGGTTAAAATCCTTGATACCTAAAGTAATATCTCTTCAACAAGGAGGTTTTGTTCCTGACAGGGAAACATCAGAAGATGCACTTGTGGCCCATGAAGTTCTGCACTTAATTAACTCTTCACAGTCCCTTGCTTATATAGCTAAATTAGACATGTTGAAAGCATATGATAAAGTATGTTGGTCCTTTCTTTTGAGAGTGCTTAAAATTTTTGGCTTTTTGGATAAGTGGTGCAAATGGATCAAAAATTGTCTCTTTGGGGCACGTTTTTTAGTTATTGTTAATGGTAATCCTTTTGGGTTTTTTCAAGCCACCCAAGGGGTTTGACAAGGTGACCCACTATCACCTTTTCTTTTCATTATCATGGCAGAAGCTTTTAGCAGATTGGTCAATAAGCAATTGAGTCTGGGTTTTTGGAAGGGGGTATGCATCCCTAATACCTCAATTTCTATCACCCACACTTTATTTGTAGATGATACACTTTTATTTGGTTGTTCCAATATACAAGAAGCAAGACATATTAAGAAAATATTGGACATATATACTTCTGGATCTGGACAGAAAATCAGTGCACAAAAATCTAAACTATTCATATTCAATACTTGTGAAATGATGTCTAACAACATTATCCAGACATTGGGCTTTCTAGTGGATTCTCTTCCATCATCGTACTTGGGTATCCCTTTCTTTATGGGAGTAGGGAAACTTTATTTTTGGAATTCTGTGATTGACATATTAAAAAGAAAAAATTATGTGTAGAAATCTAGATGGTTATCTCTGTCAGGCAGAATCCTTCTTGTCAAAACTGTTCTGGCTACAATTCCAAACTACTACATTTTAGTCCTTCAAGCCCCAAAATCTATTATCTTTCATATCGAGAAAATTATTCATAATTTTATTTGGAAAGGTAATATTTCAGAAGATAAAAAGTTCCCGCTTGTGTCTCTCAACAAAATGACTCCAAGCAAATCTACGAGCGGGGTGGGTCTGCACGATCTTTCAAATTAGGAATAAGGCCTTTGGGGGAAAGCTAGTTTGAAATATGTATGAAAAAACACATGCTTTATGGTGTCAAATTATGCAAGAAAATTATTTAGATACTCCTACCCCTTCACGTATATTTACTATCCTCGATCCTCCATTAGGGTCTACAGTTTGGAACTTCATGATGGATTCTAGGAATGTGATTACTAGATACTTATCGTGGAAAGTACATAGTGGCAAAGAAGTCAACTTTTTGCATGATTCATGGAGTGGTCTCCCCCCTCTTAATCTTGAGGAGTCCCTAGTAGATGTGATCCCTATATTTACTGCTCATTGGGGTTCTCACCTTTATGATTACATAGATGATCTTGAGAATCCTTCAAATCATGTCATTTGGAAGAAGCCAACTCTACTCCCAATCTCCTCGGGTCAAAAGGTAAAATTTTCTTTGATTCTCAAGAACCACATTATCTTTATCTCTAATGGTTTGGAAAAATTGATATGGTTCCATGTGAAGAGTGGAAAGTACTCTATCAAGGAAGGGTATAACTCAATTTATCAAATGTCTACTCAATCCTATTCACAAAGAGCCTACAATTTCTATTGGAACAACAATGTTCTTCCCAAGGCAAGGATGTTTGCTTGGCTTGCTCTACATAAGAGAATAATCACCAGTGAGAGACTTGTTAAATTGAATATTGCACATCCATTTGCTTGTGTACTTTGTGGTGAACACAATGAAACATTAGATCATGTCCTCCTCCAATGTGATTTTTCTCACTATTGTTGGATGTTTGTGCTTGATAAGCTTTCCTTTAGCAGCCCTCTTCCAGATAATGTATGGGATTTGTTCCAGTCATGGCTAGTGTTATACTCATCCTCTCTTTTTGCATGTATTTGGAAAGTGACCCCATCCATAGTAGTATGGTCACTTTGGTGGGAAATAAGTGTATTTTTAGAAAGCAAACATCTCCTCTTTCTGATGTTTTCAATTATATTGAAAAATCAGTATCAAAACTGGTTAATGCTTATGTTTCAAATCACTTCAATTCAAATAGAGAATTTACTTCTTGGGATGGTCAAGTTATTAATTGCTAGAAGGGCATCTCTATTCCTGTATCACCTTGTCTTCCGAGAGTGAGAACTAGTAAAATTGATAGAAATAAAGTGAAATGGTGTCCTCTGGATTCAATGCATTTCAAATTAAATTTTGATGGCTCCTCTAAAGGGAACCCAGGTGATGTAGGGATAGGAGTATGCATAAGGGATCAGAGAGGATGTGTTTTTGCTTTGAAATCTTCTTTTATTCCACTGGGTACTAACAACTTTGTAGAGGGATATGCTTTAATTGAAGGTATTCTACTAGTAAAAAAACTGGACATCTCTTATATTGGCATTGAAGGTGATTCAGCTATTATTATCAACACTTGCATAAAGAGAAATATTGATAATTGGCAGATAAGATATTTACTTGAACAAGCATGGACACTAATCGATACATTTACAAACTTCATCATTTCACATGTATATAGAGATGGGAACCAGGTTGTAGATCATTTGGAAAATATGGGAAGTTCCAAGAAGAAACTTAATATGATGGGTCTGAATTGTCATTTCGATTCTTATCCAATTCTTAAGGGGAAAATTTTGGAGGATATGGGTACATGATAATATTACATATAGCTATGCAGTGGTCTTTTTCATAATGATATAAATTGGTATGTGTGGTTTTATAAGTACAGGGTCATATGGTTTTGTTGTATTTGTATATTGTGAAGGGATGTCGATTTGAGAAGCGTGTTGGATTGTAAGTTGGATAAATGCATAAGTGAGATAGATTGTGGACTGCTCTGGAAATGTGTACAACTCTCATGATGTTTTGGTTCAGACTGCATCTTGTTCAATATATTCCAGAAAGCATTTGATACTGGGGGATGTTTTATGGCACTCAGTATTCTGGGCACTATAAGATATTGTATTTTTTGGTTTATTTGAGATTTAAATCTCACAAACTTTCTATGTATTTTAGAGAAAGGATCAAAGTTTTTCTCACTAGTTCTTTTCTCTGGGAGCTCTTTGAATCAACTTTATATAATAAAATATATTAAATGGCACTACCACCTTTTAAAAAAAAAAAAAAAAAAATTTAAAATATATTTTAAATTAAAATAAAATAATATATATATATATAAATGACTTTATAGTCACACATTTTTATGCAGACCAAAACGCACACCACAAAACTGAATAAGCGGGGGGGGGGGGGGGGGGGGGGCGCTTCTACCAACCGGTAGTAGACACTACCAACCTGTAGTGCTGCTACCTTACGGTAGAAACAACTACCATCCCACGTGGTGGGTATAACCTGCCACGTGGGTTAACATATAAATTTTTATTTTAAATTTTCTTTTTAAAAGAAAACCCTTCCCAAAAATGCACAGTCTCAGACTAAGACAAACTAGATTTTAAAAATTAAGTTTCCAGATTACCAAGATTTTTCAAATGTTATTTTTTTTTTATAACCAGTCCTAGAAAGTTAAAAACTAGGAATATTTCTCCAACCAAATTCCATATTTGGGCAAATGAAAACAACTTACTCACAATCATCCCACTAATTCAACTGAACACAAACTAATTTCACAATTTAAAACTTGAACCTGAATGTATTCATTTGGAGTTTTAACAAAATTTTATTGTGAACATCCAACCCCAATTTTTTGATTTGGAAATCAACTTGAACAACCAAAATTTGATCTGGAGGTTGGGAAAGAAAGCAAGGAGGGTTAAATTTGAGATTTAACTACAACTCTTCCATATTCCACAAAATATAAGAGATTTTCAACAAGCAAAACCAGATTTCTTCTAAATCTAAATAATCTCTTTTAAACAATAAAACCAAAGAGATAAACAAGAATCCAACCTTATTCAACAATCCTGGGAATGATTTGATGAAGAGACTAACCTGCAAGCTCAAGAAAATCCTTCTCCCACAAATGCCCAAATTTTCCATTCCAAAAATAACTTTCCAAAAATATTTTCAAAACCTAGGTTAAAAAGGGAAATTATTTGACCAAAAATCTTTTTTTTTTTAATTTAAAATGATTTCCTCCAAATAAAGATGAAAAATCATTTTTCCCAAACAATTCAAATTTGCAAAAACTTGCTTTTCTTCTAAAATTGATTTTCTTAATTTAATTAAAAGTAACATTTCTATTTCAAAATGCCAGAGGGTAAAATATTTTTATTTTCGAATACTATTTAACCTTTCCTTTCAAAATGCATAAACTTAATAGATTTGTCATTTAACAATAACTATTTAATCAAACTTGCTACAAACATGAATTGAGCAAATCTAATTATTGATTAATCACACAAAGGGGTCCTATTTAATTTAGTCCCTTTAATTTACTAATGCATAAAAACACATTTAATCTAATTTAAATACTTGGGATTAAATAATCAATTTTCACCACATGCACAAGATGCAACCCAAGAAAGCCAAACAAATACACGACCTGCATACCCAACCAAAGGGAAACTAATGGATGAGTGCTGACGCTCACTTGAGCACGATTAGGGTAGAATGAGGGTCTTACGACTACCCATTCCAATTTTTTAGGACCAACAAGGTACACTCAAACTTGCGAGTCCAGGTGGAGATGAACCTTGTACCTATGCGGTACTGTACCTGCAATCTCATGCAACCATGAACCACACATGCATACATATATATTGAATGAAAGTGTTAGTCCGATATTAATAACATGAATCCAAATAACAAATAATCTTACATAAGAATTGATGCGAAAACAACATTTACATGTACACACAATAATCATAATATCTGACTATAACATTACAACATGGTAAATCAACCATCCAAGAAGGCCACTTAAAAAGTCAACCAAGGTCAAACCGGCTTTTAAAATTTGATTAGGGCAGGGGTACTATAGAAATGCATTCCTACTACCTTACCTAGTAGTTCTTCTAATCTATAAGAAATGAAAAATAACATAATAAAGGAAAGATCTAAGAAGCCATGTTAATTAAAAATAATAAGTAATTCTTCATACACTACAAGAAACTTCAAGAAAAAAACTTGTAATAATGCAACATCACCAAAATATATTTGGTGCAGGGGCACCTCTTCAACAAGAAAATCATGGATCTGAGGATGAAGACTAGGATCATAGTGTTTGTCTTAGTGTCTTGTGTTTATGCAAGTTTCATGTATTCAATAAAGACCCTACCATGTAAACCAATGTCATTGATTAGGGAACTTGATAAGCCAATTGGGACAATGTGGTCAATAGGGGTAGTAGGATGTTTGTTTTTGTGTTTGATAGTTTTTTAGGATGTCTTAGTGGTTTTTGGTTGATGCAAGTTGTGTGGATCCCAAACTTGCAGTGTTTGACAACTTTTATGCAAAAATGCAACTTTTGAGAGCAAAAGTGCAACTTTTCAAAATGCGGTTGATGTAAGCCTTTCAACGGCTCCAACCTCCTCCAAATTTAGTTGGTAACCACTGGAGAGGGATATAAGCCTTGTGGAAATGATTCCCAAGGTTTGAGAGGTTGTGGTTTGAAGTTTTGATGCAATAAGACACAACCAAAACTGAGTTTGTAGAGATTGTACATCCTTGTATAGATTGAATTGGGAAAAACCATTCCTGGGTAGTTGGAGGGTTGAATTAGATTTATTTTGGTGGTGGTTTGAGGTTTTGATTGTTTCTGAGTAGGGATAACCCTTCATTTTTCTGATTGTAACTCAAAGAGTAAGGGTTTGGCTAGGGTTTTAGCCAAAAATGGCCATATCTTGCATTCTTTCCATCTAGAAGCTTCTTCCTTTGGTGGAGTGCAGGATTGGCCTATGTATTCTAGGGTTTTCATGGGTTTTTGCAGGGGAGACTTGGTTGTGAGGAGAAAGAGGTAAATATAGGTAGGCATCTCCATGTGACTACCTTGAGCAATATTAGGACAATCATCCTAAAACCTTATAGCGGTGGATTCTAGCCATGCAACCCTAGAATTAAAGGTTATTTAGCTTTCTCCACTTTCTCATGAAGTTGATTTTATAGTTTGGATTTAAGAAATGGCAGTTGCTTTGTAAAATAGGCCTAATCACCCTAATTAGGTCTCTAGGCCTCTAAGGGGTTTAGACCCCGAAAGTGCAGATCTTGCCAACCCATTTTGGGGATGAGTATAGCTCCCAAAAGGGTATCTGGAATGGTGAGTATTTTTTTAGAGTGTGTGGAATATTTTGGGGTTAAGGTCAATTCTCTCGCTAAATAGGGATATTAGCCTAGAGAGTAGGTTTCCAAAGGAGGTATGAGGATTTGAAGACAAAACCTTAAACCAATGCTTGGAATAGTCCTTAGTAGTCATGAATGAACCAATTCCAAAGCCCCTAAGAGAAGGAATCACAGAGTGGTGTATTGAAGGTGTTGAGGCCTTTTACTCATCTTAAGGAGGTGTTAGCCTAGTGGATTTGTGAGTAGTTCTACCCAAAGGTGTGGAGTCCTTCCTTGTAGGGCCCTTGTGGTCATTTGAAGGGTCAAAGCCTAACCCTATAGGACTTGTCCTTAGGTGTGTGTGTAGGTCTCTGCATCAAGTCGTATTAGAGCTTAGGAGTGTACTTTGGATTGGAAAAGAAGACAAGATGTCAGAGGAAGAGGGATCCTAAGATGTCCCATCAAGGATGACCAATGCTGAGTTGGTTGTCTTGGTGAAGAAGAAGATGGAAGAGAGCAGAGGAGCCAGGGTTGAGAATCATGCCTTGAGGAATAGAATGGACTAGTTGAAGGGCAAAGTGGAGAGGGGAGAAAAAGACTCTAGAGGAGATGAAGAAGGGGATGAAGAGGAGATCCCTAGGAAGGAAGAACTAGAGGTTCCTGTAGACCAGAGACCCCTGATGAGTGTCTTCAAGTCCATGGAAATAAGAACAATGGATATGAAGTTGGATCTGCCAGTTTTTGCAGGCAAGATGGAGCCTGATATAGTGATGGAGTGGATAGACTCCTTAGATAATTTCTTTGAGAGTGAAGACATACCAGAGCACCAAAGGGTGAAGATGGCCCAATCCAAAATGAAAGGGGTTGCACTGACTTGGTGGACTTTCATCCAAGATGAGAGGGTGAAAGAGGGAAAGAGAAAAAGTGGCTACTTGGAAGAAGATGATGGCTTTGGTGAAGGAAGCCTATGTTCCAGTGGACTATAATGTCCAATTGCATAAGAGAAGACAAAATTTGAAGCAGGAGGAGATGGACATGAGTTCCTATACAGAGGAGTTCATGAAGTTGTGTGTGAAGACTAAGGTAAAGGAGAGTGAAGATGAGAAGGTGGCGAGATATCTCAACGGATTGAGATTTTCCATCCAAGAAGATTTGAACCTCCACACCCTAGAGACTGTCCAAAAATGCTTTTAGTTGGCACTCAAGGTGGAGAAGCTAAAGAGAAGGCAAGAACAAAATAGAAGAGGTAAAGGGAGACAAAAAAGAGGGGGAAGAATTCCTTTTAGAGGAAAAGGAAGTGGTTTTGGATACTAAGGTGAGTTTAATCAAGAAGGCACTAGAGGAGACAATAGTTACAACCAAGGAGGAGGCTACAATCAAAGAGGGAACTTTAGGGGTAGAAGACCATTCTCTAGAGGAAGATCCCAAGGTAGAGGACCTCCTAGATGCTACAAATACAACCAAGAAGGGCACATGGCCAATAGATGTTCGGAGAAGGCTACAAGCTCCATGGGAGAAAGGAGGAGCAATTTGGTGCAGGAATCTAATTGCCAAAGTGTGGCAAGTGCAAACACCTATAAAAGTTTTAATGCTCCTGATAGCTATGGCTACCCTGAAAGAGGAGAGGCTCTGATGATGAGGAGAGAAGTAACCACCATGAAGGTACCTGACAAGGAGCCTACACAAAGAAAGTCTCTTTTCAAGACTACCTGCAAGGCAGGAGGAAAGGCATGCAAGGTCTTGATAGACGCTGGGTCTACCAAAAATTTTGTGTCACTTGAAATGATAAAGAAGCTTAAGTTGAGAAGGTTGCCACATCCTTTCCCCTACAAGGTCTCATGGCTCACCCAAGGTCAGCAAGTAGTGGTAGAAGAGAAGGCTTGGGTAGAGTTTTAGATTGGATCATATAAAGATAGATTTCTATTTGACATAGCCAAGATGGATGCATGCCATCTCTTGTTTGGAAGACCATGGCAGTTTGACTTGAAGGCTCATCATGATGGGGTTAGGAACACCTATTAAATCACCAAGGATGGTAAGGTGATAGAACTCTTACCTATGATAGAGGAAGAGATGGAACCAAAGGGGAAAGATGCCAAAGTGTTGATGGTAGAAGGAAAATAGTTCATGAAGGAGATTGCAGAGAAATGTGTAGTTTGCTATGCCCTCATGCCTAGTCCCAAGGTGACAAAGAAGGAGTAGTTTGCATAAAGGAAAGAAGAAGGACATAGGCACATAGACCCTATAGTCAGACAGTTGCTTGACAAATACAAAGACATCATCTCAGATGGAATGCCAAGATCCCTACCACCGGTAAGAGACACAAGTCATTGCATAGATCTGATCCCTGGATCTACCTTACCAAACAAAGCAGCACATAAACTTACTCCAGATTAGAATGCAGAGATGGCAAGAAAAATTGAGGAGTTGCTAAAATTAGAGATAATTGGCAAAAGCTTAAGCCCATGTGCTGTACCTATTGTCCTTGCACCCAAGAAAGAAGGCACTTGGAGGCTATGTACAAACTCAAGGGCCATTAACATGATAACTATGAGGTATAGGTTCCCAATCCCTAGGATAGAGGATTTACTTGATTGCTTGGGGAGTGCAAAATATTTCACCAAAATGGATCTAGAAAGTGGATAACATCATATTAGAATAAAGCCAGGGGATGAATGGAAAACAACTTTTAAAACCAATGAGGGGTTATATGAGTGGAAAGTCATGCCATTTGGGTTGTCCAATGCCCCTAGTACATTTATGAGGTTGATGAACGAGGTCTTGGTGGAGTTCATAGGCAAGTTTGTGATAGTATACCTAGACAATATATTGATCTTTAGTCACTCAAGGGAAGAGCACCTCAAACATATAGATATGGTCCTCAAAAGGTTACATGAAGAGAAGCTAATGATAAATTTGGATGTGTTTGTTCATGCAGGAGGAGATCATTTACTTGGGCTTTGTAATCTCACAAGGTGAGTTAAAAATGGAGCAAGAGAAGGTAAGTTCTATACTATCTTGGCCAACACCTAAAACCATGAATGATGTCTAGAGTTTCCATGGTTTAGCAACTTTTTATAGGCAGTTTATAAGGGGATGTTAGCTCCATTTTCAAACAAGTAAAAATTTAAAATTTTTAGGTTAAACTTTAAACTTTTGGTGCCAAAATCCTTGAACTAATAATCTCATGGCCGAAGAAGTTATAAATGAGGGGTTTTAAAATGAAAAAATTATGATTTATTAGCCTTCTTTCCTACTCACCAAACTAATCTTCATTATTGACGAGTGTTGTCAAAACACGTTAAAATACCAATGCATTCCATCCATGAAAAATTAGTTGTAAAAGCTCATTCATCAGAGATTTAACAAGTTGGCCAAGTTTTTTCAAACACTTTCAATGACAAAGTCTTCATCGGCAAGTTGGTTTATTTTCTAAAGAAGCCGATATACTTGTATGAGACATATTTTCAAAGTTTCACGCAAATTTTTCTCAATTTTCCAAAGTTACCAAAACCTCAACTCATTAATATCATTGGCAAGTTGTAGCACTTTCAAAATTCATTGATTGACTGAAGATGTGAATGATAAATGAAGTAATATTTGCAAGATTGCCAGCTTCGTAAAGTATAGAAAAACACCAATGCACTCTCAAAGTTAGTTATTCTAACTCATTTATTGGAAATTTTATCGAGTTGCCAAATAGCCTATACATTCTTAAGCGAAAAGGTTGTTATTATTTCATCAGTGATTTGGAAAGGTTGTGCAAGCTTATGAAAGCACATATGCATTCTTCAAGGAAGAGTTAGCTATCATAACTGATTCTTATATTGTTTTGAAACTACATGCACTCGGTAAAACAACTTGGTAACCATTAAGAAAACGTAAAGTGACGGGTGCGAAGCCGAGCTCTACCATCTTTGTCTCCATTTTCTTTGTCAGGACAAAAATGGGAGCCTCGTAACAACTATGGATAGGCATCAAAGCGATGGTAATGCATTTGAAATATTTGATAGAATGTCTCAAAGCAATGACATCTCATGGTACACCTTTGTACTCAATGAAAATAGATAACCTTCATTGCACATGAGATGTCTAATATGATGGATTAAAGAGATGTCTTTTCCTGGAACGTGAGGATTGCAGGTTACGCAGGGAATGCATTTGTCAAACAAATTTGTAGAAGCCCTCGAGAAAATGCAAGCGGCAGATGTAAACCACAACCTTTTCTAGCATCCTTCCTTTTTGTGCCAAAACGTGAGCTTTGGGACAACATAAAGATGTTCATCAAAGAATAATAGTGCAAGATTTCAATGAGATTTTACAGTTGGAAATGCCATGGTAGACATGCATGCAAAATGTGAAGCTATAGACAAAGTGCTTGAACCATTTATGGAGTGCCTCGAAAGAAGATGTCGTCTCATGTGTCAAGGATGACATGATATGCACAAAATGAACTTGGCAAAAATTCTTTAGAAACTTTCAAGAAAATGCAATTTTCAAGTGTAAAGCCAAATTCAACAACTTATGTCAGCTTTCCTCCTGCCTTGCGCAGAATGGAAGCTTTCAAATAGGTTATGGGCATCCATCAAAGTGCCTCAAATCGATGTCATCTCATGACATGCGATGATTGTAAGATATGCACATTCAAGACTTTGAAGCAAATGCTATTGGTTGGTGTATAGCTAAATTCCACAATTTTTCCCAACATCCTTCTTCATCGTATCAAAACAAGAAAAGCTTTGGAACAAGTTATGCATAGCTATCAAAGATTAATATATGGATATTTTTTCAAATGCATCTCGTGAGTGTGGAAGCTGCGAGCATAAAGTTTTAAGTCCACCATTTGTTCAAGAATATGGGGAGCTTAAGATCACTGGTAGAAGATTACACAAGGCGGGGTAACAGTTTAAAAAGAACGTTAAGTACATAGCATGTAATTGTGAATGTGAATCAAATGGCTATGATGGTGAAATAATTACGAGATCAAATGAAGTGGATGAAAATGGATGAGTGCCTCAATGTGATTCAAGAATTGAATTTTCATCAAAATTGCAAGTTCAAAGTTGTGTTTTTGAAAAACTGACTTATGTAACTTATTGTGATTAAAGTTAGTTGTTTGCTTGTCTTTCTAAAAGTTAAGAAAATCCTAACTTGACTCCTAAAGGGTAGTTATTACAAGTGATCACTTGGGTAGTTATTTTAAGAAGTTATGCTTAGTGATTATGCTGGGTGGTTATCCTAAGCATTGACTTAGGTAGTTATTCTAAATGGTTACCTAAGTTAGTTATCCTAAGTAGTTAGACTAGGTGGTTACAAAGTAGTTATGGGGTAGTTATTCTCTCATGACTATTTATACAAAGCTTTTGCATTGTAAAGGGGAGACTTTTTCAAAGAGAGAAACTTTGGAGAAATGGAGGGTGAAAATTGTAATGGTTTTTTGGTTTGACACTTCACATTTAAGGGCTTTTGGACTTGTACATTTTCAAAAGAATAATCAAGAATTCATTTCAGTTTGTATATTCTAAATGCACTCTTATGTTGTTATTATCTGATTTCTTGTATGTTGAATTGGTGATCCCTATATGTAGTCATGCAAATCATTAGTAACCAATGCAATTGATTAAACATATCATTTCTTGGTATCTTG
This sequence comes from Cryptomeria japonica, assembly GCF_030272615.1. NCBI lineage: Eukaryota > Viridiplantae > Streptophyta > Pinopsida > Cupressales > Cupressaceae > Cryptomeria > Cryptomeria japonica. Next base: position 591,600,394 of record NC_081411.1, on the reverse strand, counting down.
AATTGTATGTGTTAGTACAACTTATTTCTTTGTATGTTGAGGTTTGTTGTCCTTCTTTCATCATCAGAGCATATCTAAAACTTTATCCCCTTTGTAATCGTTATCTATTGTGAAATCTCAATTGGTATTCATATGTTTATTGTTGGGGTTTTGTTCTTCATATTTCTTTAGTTCTATGTTTTCTCCTTTATGTACTTTCAGGTTAAAAGTACACAAAAATCTCAAATACCCCCATCATACGAGGGAGCTGCCCCTCTCAAACACAGAGGAAGATTGTGGCATGGCTTCACCACAATCTCTCCAACTGTTGGAACGAATGTCACTTCTCTTCGGGCGAACAGGGTCAATTTTGAAGGAGAATTCACAGTGACAAATCTATTTAGCAATAGCAGATTTAATCATGTTTGTGCACCAATGCTTGAAACCATAAAAGGAGGACAAAAGTGCAGGTTTAGTTGGACCAAGGAGGCAGATGACTCATTTGAAACCTTGAAGAAGAAAGTTGTAGAACAACCAGTCCTTGCCTTACCAGACTTCAACAAGATATTTCAAGTGGAATGTAATGCAAGCCACATGGCTATTGGGGCAGTGCTCAGTCAGGAAGGGGGACCAATTGCCTTTTTTAGTGAAAAGCTAAATGATGCCAAGAGGAGATACTCATCCTATGACTTGGAGATGTATGCTTTGGTTCAGTCATTGAAGAAGTGGAGGCACTATTTATTGCCTAAAGAGTTTATAGTTTTCACTGATAATCAAGCACTTAGTTTCATAAGAAGTCAAGAGAATTTAAAACACCGACACATGAGTGGGTAGAAACCCTACAAGCCTTCACCTTCACCCTCAAGCACAAGAAGGGGGTCAAGAACAAAGTTGCAGATGCCTTGAGTAGGAAGGTCTTAACTATCAATCAAATCAAGATGGAAAGTGTTGGCATTGACTCCTTGAAGAACATGTATGATGTTGATGAAGATTTTGGAGAGATCTACAAGGTATGTGAGTCTTTTGGTGAGAGGTATCATGTTGAATTATCTAAGTTTTTGGTCCAAGAGGGATTGCTATTCAAAGGTGGACAATTATGCATTCCTAAGTGTTCAATGAGATTTAATATCATTAGGGAGAAGCATTATGGAGCAATGGTAGGTCATTTTGGTCTTGACAAGACCCTTGACCTTGTGAAAAGACATTACTATTGGCCTAAATTGCAAGAAGATGTAAGGAAGTTTGTGGAGACATGTGTAATCTGTCAAAAAGCCAAGGGAAAATCCACTAATGCAGGCTTGTACCAACCCTTACCCATTTTTTATAGGCCATGGGAAAGCATACGCATGGATTTTGTGTTGGGTCTTCCTAGGACAAGGAGGGGGTTTGAGAATGTTTTTGTAGTGGTGGACAGATTTAGCAAAATGGCTCATTTATTGCCATGTAAAACCTCTTGTGATGCCTCATATGTTGCAGACTTGTTCTTCAAAGAAATAGTCCAGATACATGGGTTGCCTCTAAACATAGTTTTAGACAAGGATGTGAAGTTCATAGGTCAATTTTGGAGGACCCTTTGGAAGAAGTTGGGAACTAACCTAGCTTTCTCATCAACCTACCATCCTCAAACGGATGGGCAAACTGAAGTTGTCAATAGGTCCTTGGGGAATCTATTAAGATGTTTTACTAGACAACATGGGGAAAAATCGGACAACATACTGTCACAAGAAGAGTTCTCATACAATGACACCATAAATAGGAGCACAGGGAGGTCTCCTTTCCAAATTGTGTATGGCATCCACCCAAGGGGTGTATTGGAGTTAAGGGATTTGCCCAAGGAAGATCCCATTAGTGTAGATGGTGAAGCTTTTGCATCAGCCATCAAGGAGGTACATGACCAAGTGAAGTCTCATCTCCAACAATCTGTAGTGAAGTACAAGGCTTATGCTGATTAGAAAAAGAGGGATGTGTAGTTTAGTGTTGGGGACTTGGTATGGGTACATTTGAAGAATGAGAGACTCCCAAAGGGTAAGAACACCAAACTCATGCAGAGGAAGATTGGACCATGTCAGATTTTGAAGAAATGTGGACAAAATGCCCATGAAATCCAACTTCCTCTTGATCTTGGATTGTCACCCATTTTCAATGTGTGTGATCTTACACTTTTCAAAGGTGATGGCAATGAAGTGGAGGAACCGATGCAGGTTGCAGCAGACAATGATATTCCAAGGCATGAATCACCAAAGTTGAGCAAGATTATAGACACTAGAATCACAAAGGGGACAAGGAACAAGGATTACATTAAGTATTTAGTGGCTTGGTAGGAAAAACCAGACTCTGAGGTAGTTTGGATAATAGATAAACAAATTTCCAACCATGGTGCAGACCTCCAAACTTTGATCTCAAGTGGGCTTGAGATCTCTTCTCCTAGGGAGTATGGTGCAAGGGCACCTCTTCAAAAAGAAAATCATGGATCTGAGGATGAATGCTAGGATCATAGTGTTTGTCTTAGTGTCTTGTGTTTATGCAAGTTACATGTATTCAATAAAGGCCCCACCATGTAAACCAATGTCACTGATTAGGCAACTTGATAAGACAATTGGGACAATATGGTCAATAGGGGTAGTAGGATGTTTTTTTTTGTGTTTGATAGGTTTTTAGGATGTCTTAGTGGTGTTTGGTTGATCCAAGTTGTGTGGATCCCAAACTTGTAGTGTTTGACAGCTTTTATGCGAAAATGCAACTTTTGAGAGCAAAAGTGCAACTTTTCAAAATGCGGTTGATGTAAGGGCTCCAACCTCATCCAAATTTGGTTGGTAACCATTGGAGATGGATATAAGCCTTGTGGAAATTATTCCCAAGGTTGGAGAGGTTGTGGTTTGAAGTTTTAATGCAATAAGACACAAACAAAACTGAGTTTTCAGAAAATTCTGAGTTTGTAGAGATTGTACATCCTTGTACGGATTGAATTGAGAAAAACTATTCATGGAGTAGTTGGAGGGTTGAATCAGCTTTCTTTTGGTGGTGGTCTGAGGCTTTGAGCATTTCTAAGTAGGGAGAACCCTTCATTTTTTTGACTGTAACCCGGAAAGTAAGGGTTTGGCAAGGGTTTTAGCCAAAAATGGCCATATCTTGCATTCTTTCCATCTAGAAGCTTCTTCCTTTGGTGGAGTGTAGGATTGGCCTATGTATTATAGGGTTTTCATGTTTTTTTGTAGGGGAGACTTGGTTGTGAGGAGAAAGAGGTAAATCTAGGTAGGCATCTCCATGTGACTACCTTGAGCAATATTAGGATAGTCATCCTAAAACTTTATAGCGGTGGATTTGAGGCATACAACCCTGGAATTAAAGGTTATTTACCATTCCCCACATGCTCATGAAGTTTATTTTACATTTTGGATTCAAGAAATAGTAGTTGCTTTGTAAAATAGGCCTAATCGCCCTAATTAGGTCTCTAGGCCTCCAAGGGGTTCAAACCCTAAAAGTGCAGATCTTGCCAACCCATTTTGGGGATGAGTGTAACTCCCAAAAGGGTATTTAGAATGGTGAGTAGTTTTTCAAAGTGTGTTTCCAAAGGAGTACTAGCCTAGAGAGTAGGTTTCCAAATGAGGTATAAGGATTTGAAGATAAAACCTTAAACCAATGCTTGGAACAGTTCTTAGTAGTCATGAATGAACCAATTCCAAAGCCTCTAAGAGCAGGAATCATGGAGTGGTGTATTGAAGGTGTTGAGGCCTTTTACTCATCTTGAGGAGGTGTTACCCTAGTGGATTTGTGAGTAGTTCTACCCAAAGATGTGGAGTACTTCCTTGTAGGACCCTTGTGGTCATTTGAAGGGTCAAAGACTAACCCTATAGGACTTGTCCTTAGGTGTGTGTGTAGGGCTCTGCATCAATATTATTAAAAAAGATAATTAAAAATAATGAGAACTTATTTTGTTCTAAAATGCCAATGTCTCCAACTCAATTTGCATCAACATAGATAATAATATTCACTTTGCTTCCCATAATAAATTCCTCATGGTAGCACATAAAATACTTTGAATTATTTACGTTAATTAGTTACCATTATTAAGTGCAACAAGAAAGGCTTTAAAGATCTATTGCTTTGCATCTTCTTAGTCTTAAATCAATATTCAAAATTCTTGTTCCAAAGAAGAGGTTACATTGACATGGTTTCCATGGATATGAGCTCATAAATCCTCACAAGAATTGGGTGCATACTTCTTATGATACCAATTATGGGTTTCTGGTTCAACAAAGGCAATGCACATGAGAAGCTAAAGAAGAAATATATCAACAAAGATTCAACAAAGGCAGTGCACATGAGAAGCTAAATAAGAAATATATCAACAGAGTTTTATTCCATTGTATCATTTTGATTATTATGATCTTCACAGTTGGTGCAATCGCCCTTCCTTCATTAGATATTTCAAGGTAAGCTCTCTTTGTAGTATGTTTTCAGTTACTGAGAATTCTTATCATTGTATTCAGATATTTGTGAGGTGATTAATATACAGTATGTTATTTGCCTTTGGGTCAGTTTTGTGTTAGGTCAATTAATAGGACCATAAATGAAGGATTAAGGTCTTATGATCTGTTGTGTAGTACCCCTGCCATAATCAAATTTTTAAAACCGGTTTGACCTTGGTTGACTTTTTAAGTGGCCTTCTTGGATGGTTGATTTACCATGTTGTAATGTTATAGTCAGATATTATGATTTTTGTGCGTACTTGTACATGTTGTTTTCACATCAATTCTTATGTAAGATTAGTTGTTCTTCTAATTCGTGTTATTAATCTTGGGCTAACACTTTCCTTAAATATATATGTATGCATGTGTGGCTCATGGTTGCAAGAGATTACAGGTACAATACCGTATAGGTTCGAGGTCCATCTCCACCTGGATTCATAGGTTTGAGTGTACCTTATTGGTCCTAAGGAATTGGATTAGGTAGTCGTAAGATCCTCATTCTACCCTAGTCATGCTCAAGTGAGTGTTGTTAATCGTCCGTCAGTTTCCCCTTTGGTTGGGTATACAGGTCGTGTATTTGTTTGGCTTTCTTGGGTTGCATGTTTTGCGTGTGGTAAAATTGAGTATTATTTAATCCCAAGTATTTAATTAGATTGAATGTTTTTTTACACATTAGTAGATTAAGGGGCTAAATTAAATAGGACCCCTTTTTGTGTGATTAATCATTAATTAGAATTGCTCAATTCATGTTTGTAGCAAGTTCGATTAAATGGTTATTTTTAAATGATGAATTAATTAAGTATATGCATTTTGAAAGGAAAGGTTAAATAGTATTTGAAAATAGAAATATTTTACCCTCCTTGGCATTTTGAAATAGAAATGTTAGTTTTAATTAAATTAGGAAAATCAATTATTAAAGAAAAAGCAAGTTTTTGCATATTTGAATTGTTTGGGAAAAATGATTTTTCTTTTTTATTTGGAGGAAAATATTTTAAATCCAAAAAAATGATTTTTGGTCAAACAATTTCCTTTTTAACCCAGGTTTTGAAAATATTTTGGAGAGAGTTATTTTTGGAATGAAAATTTTGGGCACTTGTGGGAGAAGGATTTTCTTGAGCTTTTAGGTTGGGCTCTTCATCAAATCATTCCCAGGATTGTTGAATAAGGTTGGATTCTTGTTTATCTCTTTGATTTTATTGTTTAAAAGAGATTATTTAGATTTAGAAGAAATCTGGTTGTGCTTGTTGAAAATCTCTTATATTTTGTGGAATATGGAAGAGTTGTAGTTAAATCTCAAATTTAACCCTCCTTGCTTTCTTTCCCAACCTCCAGATCAAATTTTGGTTGCTCAAGTTGACTTCCAAATCAAAAAATTGGGGTTGGATGTTCACAATAAAATTTTGTTAAAACTCCAAATGAATACATTCAGGTTCAAGTTTTAAATTGTGAAATTAGTTTGTGTTCGGTTGAATTAGTGGGATGATTGTGAGTAAGTTGTTTTCATTTGCCCAAATATGGAATTTGGTTGGAGAAATCTTCCCAGTTTTTAACTTTCTGGGACTGGTTATTAAAAAAAAAAACATTTGAAAAACCTTGGTAATCTGGAAACTTAATTTTTAAAATCTATTTGGTCTTGGTCTAAGACTGTGCATAATTGGGAGGGGTTTCTTTTAAAAAGAAGATTTTTTAAAAAAAATATTATATCTTAACCCACGTGGCAAGGTATACCCACCATGTGGGATGGTAGTTGCTATCGACAACACTACCGACAGGTAGCAGCCCCCCGCTTATTCCATTTTGCAATGTGTATTTTGGTCCACATAAAAATGCATGACTATATATATATATATATATATTAAATTAAATTTAAAATATATTTTTAAATTATATTAAATTTGTATTTCATCAAATATAAATTCGTTAAGTAAATTAATATATGTTATGCGTATATTTCTGGAAGTCTTTAACATATGCTCTTGGTAATTCTTGAAAGTGAAATTAAACAATATAGTATTTGAAAATTTGGAAAATAGATATTATATTATTTGTTAATTCTTGGGAATTGAAGCAATATATTAGTTGGAGATTTCTGAGTTTAAATAATATGTTAATTGGGGAATTTGAAGATGGATAGTTATAGTTAGAAACTTGATGACATTCTCTCTTAATGAAATATGGATATTAGATGAGAAAATACATTTAATATTGTTTTGTTTTTATGTATTGGATTATAGGCACAATCATACGATTGCAATTTTGGTATTGAAATTATTATGTAATGGTGATTTTGTCTAAAACTGTATATGAAAATTCAGATCAATTAGATAACTTGATTGATCTGTATTATTAAACAACATGGAAAAAGATTGTCATTTCAGATTTATGTCTTTGTGTGTTTAATTTTCTATATTCACATTTGATTAAAGTGGCAAGACCTTGATCTCTAGAATTGATTGTTTCATGTGATAGTTTTGTATCCGGTCATGTCCTTTATGGGAGTGTTGAATGTTGGTATGTTGTTGATTGTAACTAGTCATGTTTCTAGTCAGAGAACCGTCAGTCAGTGCACCTCGTATGAAGACTTGTTTGGCCAAGTGGGCATTTCTACCGTATTGAACTTTGTATGTTTGTCCTTGTGTATACCTTGGGTTTAGGAGTTCGTCTGATAATGGTCTTGTGTCGTATGGGAGAGTGGCTTTTGAGTGGGGGCTGTGCCCAAATTGGTTGCAGGGTAACCCATCGAAAATGTGTCTAAATAAGTGATAACCTATTAGCATATTAGAGAGTTTAGTTAATGAAAACACTAAGTAAGATAATTGTGCCTCATGCATGGGATGAGGGCTAGTACAGACTCGGCATGTAGTGAGAAGGCATGAAATGGCAAACCAACAACCTTGTCTTCACGAAAGGATTTGTTGGGTCCACATGAGACTTGGATGGGCCGGAGGTTCAGGAAAGGTTGTTAGGGTAACCCAGTAGATGGGGTCGGGACCTATGGAGACCTGCTAGGGTAACCTCACCAAGATATGTGATGACACTTGTCCCTTATGTTCACTAGTGTGTAGTTTGTGTTGTCTTTGCTAGGAGTACTGTTGTGAAGTCATATCTGGTTGTTTATAACTTTGAGAGTACCTGATATTCACGATAGACTATGGGTTGCTTATGATGGGTTGCGAAGACCTAGTCTTGTGGGTGCTCCAGTTCTTTTATTTTTGCTTCTTATCATGTTCAAATAAATCCTTTCCTTTTTCTAGGATTATTCATGTATCTATTGGACCGATGTCGTCGTATGTATTATTGGTTTATGTATGCCTTGATGGCAGGATGTAAATGATGTGAACCTTATGTATTCTTCGCCCTATTATTTTTTAGAGGGATCTTGTAGTTGAGAAAACCCAAAGATGTAGCCCACTAGGAGTGAACTTCGATATCATTTTGGTGTTATGTGGAGTTTGTGTTCTTCTGTTCCTTTTTATTTAGCATGTATGGATGGCATTACGGTTTAAATGTATAATGTGAATTAGATGATGTCAATCTTAAATGCATGTATGTAGTTATCTTATTAAATGCAGTAATATGGATCATGAAGAATGTAGGTTGGTATTATGGAAAGTATTCATTAGTTTTTAATATAATTAAAGTATGTAAGGAAATGAGATGCATGATTTATGTTTTATTGTAAGATTGGACGAAATGTATGGTCAAATTGTAATGGATGAACTTCTCATGTTATCTATAATTTTAACTTACCAAATGAATTTATCCTTGTTTAAAGTATTATCATGTCATTAAGTTAATCAACTTAATTGGATTAAGTAGCATGAGTTGAGTTAATTGTTGAATCAAGTAATCACGTTGGGAAACTCTTTAGGTGTTAGTTAAGTCTTCCGTTGTGTAATCTGCACTTAATGATAATTCAATGTATCATTATTCTATTTTAACTTTAAAAAAAAAAATATTTACACTCTATTCTTGTGTTTTAGCTTTATCCCTTCAGGGTTTCCTGGCGAGTCATTACATATTGACTATCCTTTCCCAAGATTATTATATGTTTTCTTTAGATATATAATGTCATTTCTTGGCTAGAGCAATTAGTAGGCCAATGGAGGAAGCATTGAAGGTCTTATAATGTTTATGGATTACAAATTTAAAAATCATTTATATGGGTGTTGCATTTCAAGGTTACTGTGTTCTTCAAAGTTTTTTGACTGCCATTTTCCCATAGAGGGAGATTGAATTCTTGTTTTAAAAAAAAATATATATGAGCTCAAAAACACAAGCGACTTGAGTTCCATTATATCATTTTGATTATTTTGTTCTTCACAATTGGTGCAACCATCCTTCATCAGATATCTCAAGGTTAGCTATCTATGTATTCATTTACTTAGAATTCATATCATTGTATTGTCCATGAGCATAGGTGATTTGTGAGGGTATATAATTACAGAATGCAATTGTCAAATGGTTAGATTATTTTGCAAGAAAGATTATGTTATTTGCTTGTGGGTCAGTCCTGTGTTAGGTCCTTGGACTGTATAGATTTTCTCTTTTTTGAAGTTATTACTTGGCTAGATCAATTAGCAGCACCATGAATGAAAGATTGAAGGTTTCATAATCTATTGGTTGTCCTTTTGCAAGATTGCTATATGTTTACTTTATTAGATATATTATGTCATATCTTGGTTAGACCAATCATCAGGCCAATGAAAGAAGCATTGAATGTCTTCTAATGTTCATGGATTACAGATTTGAAAATCATTTATATGGGTATTGTATTTCAAAGTTATTGTGTACTTTTCTAAACATACAATGGTACGTCTTAGTTTCCATGAGTAAATTCTAATTATATTTTAGTTCAAGATTCTGCTATATTGGATTGAATTATAACATGACCAAGACTATGAAGATTCCAAAATCTTGTACTCTCAGTTCTCATGTTATGTCCAATTTTACAATGTTTACATGGGTGAAAGATGCTATAGATCCTCAAACTCTATTATGCCATAAAAGTATTTTTGTCCTTGTGATAGTAGATAACCTTCTTCTGCCTGCAGCAGATGACAAAGCAGCTGAGAATTGTAGGCATTCTATATTTTTCTCAGTTAATTGTTGACTTGTTATTGGTTAATTTGCAGTTACGTTAGAGGAGGTTTTGATGGACACAAGTTTAAGGATTCCTTTGCGCTTAGCTAAAGGTCTGCAAGAAGGATTTGGCATAAAGATGATAGAGTATAACCAACAGGCAAGTGCTTAACAGAGGCAAGTGCAACAAAACCATGAAATATAAGATGTTGTCCTCTTACCTGATGAGGTGTTACTGTTGGTGCCACTGTCTTCTCAAAGATTCATATGCAAAGACAAAAACTCTCTGCAATCTTATTTCGAAGACAATTTCCATACACAACTGAAGGGAATTGAATATTTAGATAAAGCCCAAGGAGCTGCGGTAAGATGCCAGGCACCTACACAAAATGTCCAATGGTCTGCAAAATCAATGGCCCTAGTTGACAATATTCATAAACCAGTTTTAACAGAGACCATGAAAGTGAATGTTGAGTTTATGAATTACTCCCAGCCCATTGAATCGTATCACATGGTATTTGAAAATTTCATTACAGATAAGGATATTTTTCTATTTGCCAAAGGTATCAACTATAAACATGGACTAAATGTTGCAACACAAGACCTCTATTGCATCTTCAATGGCACAATAGAAATTACTGTAACTGTATTTGCACTCTACACAAGAGGTCTTTAGGTGTGTGCATCCATAAGAAGAAGAAGTACTTCATCAGTTGTTTATTATGATATCCCACCATCTTATCACAAAATCACTTTGTCAATCCATGGAAGCCGTATTCCTTCTGTTGTTTATTATGATATCCCATCGTCTTATTATAGACCTCTGCAGTATGCTCTTGTTAGAACTGCAAAAAGAAAGATGAAACTATGTGCTTGCACCATGGTGTTCAGTGTTACAAAATTCATAAGAGAATGGGTGATACACAATTCAATTTGGGTGTAGAGCATTTCTTTTTGTATGATAATAACAGTAAAGACAATCTAAAACACCTTCTTGAAAGTAGGTTGACTGGATGATATTCTCTCCTAACAGTTTATCTCTGGACTCCGACCCCTTCTATATATAGGCGATCTCCCCCCGGACCAGTCACTAGTGGCCAACGGCCAGATATATATGCTGCCACTTCAGTCACCAAGTATCGTACAACTGCGTAAGATTTCATAATTATTATTATTATTCTTCTTATTATTCCAATCACTATTAGTTTTGTAGTTGTAGTGATAGAGTGTGGCATTGCAGATTGCAGGGCCTGCAATATGTTAGGTTCAAGATGGTTCTATGTGGGGTAAATTTACTACATACGCATCCACGGGCTTCAGAAATGCATACTCTTATCTCAGGAGGGCCTCGTCAAGTTGGTTTTGTTGACACTCAAGGTAAAACATACTCATGCCTTCTTTAAACACCTAATTTATTTTCTTCCCCGAATCATTAAACACCTGCTTTATCAAATTAGGTCAAGTTTTCATCAATATTTTGCATCCTAGAGATGTCACCATATTTCCGAGGGGGACACTGCATTTTGAGCTTAATGTTACAACTGAAGAAGATAATTATATCTCTGCTCTTAACAGTCAAAATTATGGTGTTGTGGTAGGGAAAACACATTTATTTACTTGTCAATCTGCTAGATACTCCATTTTACTAGTATCATAATCATTTACTGTTGATCATGGCAGACAAGCAACGTGTCAATATTGAAGCTTCCATTGAGAAGTGTGGCAACAAATTTCAACATCACCCAACAAGCTGTAAGGAAATTAGATTCAACGATATATGCCAGTGCAATGGGACTTCAAAAATTATCCAAAAGCGGTTGTGTTCCAGGAAGAGATATTACTATAGAATTTTAAATTATATGTTGATTCCCACTCCCCCACAATAAATGGGGTCCATTGGAAACCATATACGCCGACCTGGCATAATGTGAGCAGATATCCATTGGCATGGGCTAAGACACAGGAAGTAGGGTTTTCACACTATGCTTTCATGGCCAGGGAAAAGTTCCAGTGGATGATGTATACCGATGTGGATGAGTTTGTATTCTATTATTCTTGGTTGAATGAGCAGGTGGGTCCTGAGGCCAAGGGCATTCAAGAAGTAAAAACCAAATGGAAGGATCTTACTTCAAGGGCTCTCTTGAACATGGTTATGAGTCTAAGTTCACAGAGGAAACAACCTTCAAGAATTTCTGAATCTTATATCGGGCAACTTTCCTTCAAGTGTAGAAATTTTGGGCCATCAGGGCTTACCGAACACCTCGAGAAAGAGGTAGGAGAAAAGGTTCAAGTCCATACTTTTGTTGGAAGCAAGTGCTTCAGAACACCTTGAGATAGAGGCAAGTGCTTCAGAGAGGAATCATTTCCAGTCGCCAAACCTGATCGAGAAGCAAAGCCAAGGACTTTTATCGATCCAAGGTGTTTTCCTCTTACCTGATGAGGTATATACTATTGGTGCCACTGTCTTCTCCAAGCTTCACAGTCAAATTTGCAATGTTCTTTCTCAGATGATTTCTATACACAATTGAAGGGAATTAAATATTTATATAGAGTCCAAGGAGTTGCTGCAGTAAGAAGTCAAGCACCCGCACAAGAATTCCAATGGTCTGCAAAATCAGTGGCCCTAGTTGACAACATTCATAACCCAGTTGTAACTGAGACTATGAAAGTGAATGCTGAGTTTATGAATGACTCTCAGACCATTGAATGGAATCACATGGTATATGAGAGCTACATTACAGATAAGGATGTTCTATTTGCAAAAGGTATCAACCATAAACAAGGACTAAATGTTGCAGCACGTGATCTCCATTGCATCTTCAATGGCACCATAGAAACTCCTGTAACTGTATTTGCACAAGAGGTCTTTAGGTGTGAGCATCTAGAAGATGTACCTCATCAGCTTCTTGAGTCGAAAATCACTCTGTGAATCTATGGATAACCTCTTCCTTCTGATGTTTATTATGAAATCCCACCATCTTATCATAGACATTTGTAGTTTGCGCATTTTAGAACTAAGAAAAAAAGAAGATGGATATCATAGATATATAATGGCATATCTTGGGTAGACATATAGTGTCATATCTTGGTCAGAACATTTAATAGGCTTCCAGTGACATGGCTTTCATTGAATTGTGAGAATTCCATATTTTTTTGGTTAGTTATTGACTTGATCTTGGTTAATTTGCAATTTTGCATTTACGTTAGAGGAGGTGATATTGGATACAAATTTAAGATTCTTTTGTGCTTAACTGGAGGTTTGCAAGGATTTGGAAGAAAGACAATAGAGTACCGACTTCCATGACTTGCCCATTTTCTTGTATCTCTCTCTTTTGGTCATCGGTAAGAGTACTAGTAGGGGCAACATAGACATTCTTAACATAGCTCCAGTGTTGAGCACCCATGCTTCTGATGAATATCTTCATCCTGTCTTTCCAAATATTGAAATTTTCCCTTTTAAACTTTGGACCTTCCCTCTTCATCATTTGACTGGGATCTTTACCTCAAGCAGTTAAGCTTATAACACAGAGGACCTGGAGGACGCTCGGATACCAATTGATGAATCAATGATGAGCAGATAGTACCAAATCAGTACTGAGAGGGGGGGATGAATCAGTACAGGCAAAAAAATAGTCTTAAATAGGTTTGACAACAAACACTTCAAAAGACTAGCAGACAGAGATATCGGTTTGAAACAAAGTGCAACCGATAAAGCTAAGAATGTCTGAGACAAGCATTAACCGGTTACTCACTTAGCCTTTCACTCAACTTGATACTACACTACCATTTCATCCTTTGCATAAATAGGTGATCTATCATCAGATCATAATAATAGCTAGTTCAACATGTTTTATTGACAGGCATAAAACACACAACCATCATATGCTTGATAAACAATAGCAAAGCATCACAAAATAAAAGCATCACACATGACACACATATTTTTCACATGGAAATCCAACTAGGAAAAATCATGATGGGGATGAATACCCACAAGTTATTTTTGAACTCTTTGGAAGTCCGCTTTGTTAGGAGCCTTGTCTGGTTAGAGACATTACAATAGGTTCTGTTAGGAACTGATCCTGTTAGAGATCACCCGGTTAAGGGATGGCAATACCCAATTAAGGGTTAAACCCTGTTAAAGGTTACCTTGTTAAAGGATTTCAAGAACTCAATAGCTAAAGGACTTTGAACTTAGTAGCTTAGAGTTACCTTGTTAGAGGATTTACAGCAAGTCGGTTAAGGCTACCCTATTAAGGGATTTTCCAACTGTTGAGGTGGTTAGAGATCAATAGGTATTACAAAGATCTGGTAACAACACTCAATGCCAATGCAGATCCACTTAAGCTCCTCTTTTCCTTCTACACTTACACTTTGCAGGTATCACTTCTCTCCTTTTGGTCTGGCAAGAATCACGTATCCCTTCTCTTGGATACTCACACACAACTTTTGCCAACAACCCTAGAAAGAGTCACAACATCGACCTTATAGAAAATAGTTAGGTCTGTAGCATAAACCCTAAACCCTAAACCTAATAGGTTGAGGAATTCAAATAGTTCAATCCTAACCGTTGATCATGTTGCATTAATCTCCATCATTCGTTTTCCGTCATTTTCATGGCGGCTGATAACCCATCACACATTATCACCATTTTACAGTCTTCTCATATTCCTGAGGTAGATAGGCAAGATCTTCTTCATGCATGATCCTTCATGTACACAGGGCTTATGTGGCAACACGATCTTGTTCTTTGTTTTCATGCTAACTCATCACACAAAGTCACCGGTTGAGCCACACAAGCTTGAAACACTTCAACCAGAAACCCTAAAGTTGAGACTACCAACAGGTAGTCAAACAATGCTTCCATGTGCCGGTTCCCATAACCATATGTACATTGCTTCACTTTGGCACAAATGTCGGTTCAGTGTTAACTGGTTCTCACATATGCCAGTTCACACCTCTGCAACATATTGACATCAATGACAACATACAAATGTCATTATGTCCTCATACCGGTTCACATAATGCCAACAATCTCCCCCTTTAGCATTGATGGCATTATGCAAAGATATCTCTCCACTTCACTTCTTCTCCCCAAATTTCTGTAGATATCTTCTCCGCTTCACATCTTCTCCCCCTTTGACAAAAATTCCAAAGTGGAGGCACAAGCTTCCCTATTCCATTATGCTGCTCCCCTGAGGAGTAGCATCCTTCAACACATCAATCCAAAATAAATTTGACTATGCAATACCTGTCTGATGTGGAGCATATGCTTTTAGTTCACCTCCTAAAGGGGCAGTACCCCTAATTCACCTCTTAAGTATGTAAATGTAGTCTTTGGGAGAGGCTTGGTGAATATGTCTGCTAATTGCTCCTTACTGGACACATGCTCTAGTGCAATCTTGTTGTTCTGAACCTTTTCTCTCAAGAAATGATACTTAAGCTCAAAGTGCTTGGTTCTAGAATGTAAAACCAGATTCTTAGAGATATTAATTGCACTAGTATTGTCACAAAATATACTTACTAGTTCAAATACAGGAATTTTGAAGCCATTCAATACATGCTTCATCCAAATTGTCTGAGTGTAGTTCATGAAAGCTGCAACATACTCTGCTTCCACTGTAGACTAAGAGATACAACTGTGCTTTTTACTCATCCAGGAGACTAGTCTACCACCAAGGAAGAATGCACCACCGGAAGATCTCTTCCGGTCATCTACATTACCAGCCCAATCAGCATCTGTGAACACTTTCAAGTTGAAATCCTTGCTATATGGATACCACAATCCATAGTCAACAGTTCCCTTCAGATACCTAAGAATCCACTTGACTGCAACCAAGTGGGATTCTCTTGGACTTTTTTGAAACCTTGCAGTAATGCCAACTGCATGTGCAATATCCGGTCTGCTATGCACTACATAGTGCAATTTACCAATCATTGATCGGTATTCCTTCTCATCAACCAATGCTGAGTCATCCTCTTTGGATAGTTTACAACTGGTCACCATCGGTGTACCAACCGGTTTTCTATCTTCTATGCCAAAGGTCTTCAACACCTCTTTGACATACTTGGATTGAGTGATAAAGATTCCATCTCTCATTTGCTGGATCTGCAGTCCAATGAAGAACTTAATCTCCCCTATGAGTGACATCTCAAACTCTTTCTTCATCTCATCTACAAACTCATGACTCATCTTGTCATCTCCACCAAAGATAATGTCATCAACAAATACCTCACAGATCAGGATTTGATCTCCTTCAGACTTCAAGTAGATATTGCTATCTTCACTTGTTCTCTCAAATCCGATCTTCACAAGATGGGAATGTAGGCGTTCATACGATGCCCTAGGTGCCTGTTTTAGACCATATAAGGTTTTATGTAGCCTACACACCATGTCACTGTCTTCAAATAGGACAAACCCATTTGGTTGCTCTATATACACTTCCTCTTCAAGTACACCATTTAGGAATGCAAATTTTACATCCATTTGATATACTTTGAAGCCTTTAAAAGCTGCATATGCTAGAAGCATATGAACTCCTTCCAATATGGCTACAGGAGCAAAGGTTTCACCATAGTCTTCTCCTTCTTCTTGGGCATATCCTTTGCACACCAGTCTGGCTTTGTTTCTATTCACTGTGCCATCCTCATTCAGCTTATTTCTGAAGACCCATTTGGTACCAATGACATTTTTGTGCTCTGGTCTGGGTACCAAGGACCATGTACCATTTTTCTCTTTCTGGTCAAGTTCCTCTTCCATTGCCTTGATCCAGTCTTCATCCTTATGTGCCTCTTTGAATGTTTTAGGCTTGAATTCAGAGATCATACATGAGTTTTCTCTGACTTTTCTTCTTGTAAGGATTCCTGCATCCTTATCTCCTATGATCTACTTAGGATCATGATTCAGCTTGACATACTAAGGAATGGTCTTGATAGATTCCTCTTTCTTTTCTTCTTCATCCTCATCTCGATCAGTATCAGCATCTACATCTGCCGGTGTAGAAACACTATTATTGGTACTCGGTTGACTGACAACTGGTTCCCAAAAGGTTGCAACCGATTCACTTACCGCTTGCTCATTACTGGTTTCCTCAATTTTCTTAGAGGTTTCATCAACTCTTACATTGATGCTTTCCACAATTCTCTGAGTTCTTTTGTTGAAACACTTGAGAGCTTTGCTCTTGGTGGAATATCTTAGGAATATTCCCTCATCACATTTCGCATCAAATTTGCTCTAGTGTTCACTTCTCTTGATGTAACATTTACTACCAAACATTCTAAAGTAGCTAACCACAGGTGACTTACCAGTCCAATACTCATAAGGAGTTTTATCCTCACCTTTCTTGATGAGTACCCAGTTCATTGTGTAGACTGCAGTGCTCACCGCTTCTCTCCAAAAGGTGTGAGCTACCCTTCCTTGAATCAACATGGTTCTAGCTACTTCAACCACAGTCCGGTTATTCCTCTTTGCTAGGCCAATTTGTTGAGGAGTCTGGGGGGCAGACAATTGCCTCTTGGTGCCATGTTCTTCACAATACTTGTTAAATTCACCAGAAGTGAATTCCCCTCCTTGATCAGTTCTTGGGCACTTGATCCTTTTACCACTTTCCTTCTCCACTAATGCTCTAAAAGCTTTAAACTTTACAAAGGCTTCAGACTTGTCTTTCAAGAATGTCACCCACATCATTCTTGAGCAGTCATCAGTGAGAATCATGAAATACCTATCACCCTGCACACTTCTAGTTTTCATAGGACCACACAAATCAGTATGCACAAGATCAAGCAAGTTGTCAGCAGTGAAAGATTTACCTTTAAAGCTTGAGGAAGACATTTTCCCCAATTGACACTCTTTGCATAAGGTATTATCCGGTTTGCTTAGCACTGACAACCCTCTAACTGCTTTGATCTTATTGGCCTTTACAATGTTATCAAAGTTTACATGGCAGAGTCTCCTATGCCATATCCAGCTATCATAAAATTTAGCCATAAGACATGTACTTACATTTGCATTCAAATGAAATAGGTTACCTTTGGCATGCATGCCGGTGGCCACCAACTCACCATCTTTTCCTTTGATTATGCAAACTCCATTCTTGAATTCCAGAGTGAGGCCACTGTCATTCAGCTGGGCAACACTCAGAAGGTTGTGTCTAAGACCATCAACCCAGTACACATTGTCAGCACTACTCTTTCCATTCAGAGAGATGGACCCTCTGTCTTTGACCATGCATGGTGCATCATTGACGAAGCGAACCACACCACCATCATACTCCTCCAAGGATAGAAACTTGCTCTGGTCACCAGTCATATGGTGAGAGCAGCCACTATCAATGATCCACTCATTTGAATTATCAAACCGGGAGACAAGAGCCTTCTTGTCTGACACATCTTCTTTGACAGCAACAAACACAATATCTTTATTTTCTTCATCCTCTAACTGTTCGTCTATGACACCTTCATCAACTGCCACAAAACAGTTTCTCCGATTTCCTCCTTTGAATTTCTTGAACCTTTCTGGTTTGTCCTTGTTGTCGCCATTAGGACAGTTTACAACAATATGTCCTATCCGGTTGCAAGAAAAGCATTTCAAAGGAAGCTTACCTTTGTATTTTCTGGTTCCTTTAGGAAGTTTCCTGGCAAGGAGAGCTTCAAATGCCATCAAAATCTCCTCATCATCCATTTCTCTGCTCTGTCTTGGTTCACCACTAGTGCTAGCTTCTTTTCCTTTTCTGGATGGTATAACAGAGGCTTTAAAAGCTGATTCAGTCTTTTGAACACTACCATCAAAACTATTTAGCTCATAGGCTGTCAACTTGGCTATGATGGAGTCCAAGGATACCTTAGTCTTGTCTATTGATCTCAGCTCCTTAATAGCAGCAACCCTTATTGCATAGACGGACAATAGGGATCTCAAAACTTTGCTTACCATAGTGGAATCTTCTATTTTACCACCTGCACTATTGATATCTCCAACAACGGTTTTGATTCTTATTCCATATTGTTGAATGGTCTCACCTTCAACCATTCGCATATCTTCAAACTTCCCTCTCAGGCTTTCTTCCTTAGCCTGTTTTACATATTCATCACCGCTATAGATATTTTCAAGAGCATCCCATACCTCTTTGGGATTTACCTTTTCCTGAACATCAATAAACTCAATGTCAGATAAACTACTAATTAGGGCTTCCATGACTTGCCCATTTTCTTGTATCTCTCTCTTTTGGTCATCAGTAAGAGTACCAGTAGGGGCAAGATAGATATTCTCAACATAGCTCCAGTGTTGAGCACCCATGCTTCTGATGAATATCTTCATCCTGTCTTTCCAAATACTGAAATTTTCCTTGTTAAACTTTGGACCTTCCCTCTTCATCATTTGATTGGGATCTTTACCTCAAGCGGTTAAGCTTATAACACAGAGGACCTGGAGGATGCTCAGATACCAATTGATGAATCAATGATGAGCAGATAGTACCAAACCGGTACTGAGAGAGAGGGGGGGTGAATCAGTACAGGCAAAAAAATAGTCTTAAACTGGTTTGACAGCAAACACTTCAAAAGACTGGCAGACAGAGATACTGGTTTGAAATAGAGTGCAACCGGTAAAGCTAAGAATGTTTGAGACAAGCATTAACCGATTACTCACTTAGCCTTTCACTCAACTTGATACTACACTACCATTTCATCCTTATGCATAAACAGGTGATCTATCATCAAATCATAATAACAACTAGTTCAACATGTTTTATTGATAGACATAAAACACAGAACCATCATATGCTTGACAAACAATAGCAAAGCATCACAAAATAAAAGCATCACACATGACACACATATTTTTCACATGGAAACCCAACTGGGAAAAAGCACGGTGGGGATGAATACCCACAAGCTATTTTTGAACTCTTTGGAAGTCCGCTCTGTTAGGAGCCTTGTCTGGTTAGAGACATTACAATAGGTTCTGCTAGGAATTGATCCTGTTAGAGATCACCCAGTTAAGGGATGGCTACAATACCCGATTAAGGGTTAAACCCTGTTAAAGGTTACCTTGTTAGAGGATTTCAAGAACTCAATAGCTAAAGGACTTCGAACTCAGTAGCTTAGAGTTACCCTGTTAAAGGATTTATAGCAAGCTGGTTAAGGCTACCCTATTAAGGGATTTTCCAACTGTTGAGGTGGTTAGAGATCAACAGGTATTACAAAGATCTAGTAACAGCACTAAATGCCAATGCAGATCCACTTAAGCTCCTCTTTTCCTTCTACACTTACACTCTGCAGGTATCACTTCTCTCCTTTTGGTCTGGCAAGAATCATGTATCCCTTCTCTTGGATACTCACACACAACTTTTGCCAACAACCCTAGAAAGAGTCACAACATTGACCTTATAGAAAACAGTTAGGTCGGTAGCATAAACCCTAAACCCTAAACCTAATAGGTTGAGGAATTCAAACGGTTCAATCCTAACCGTTGAGCATGTTGCATTAATCTCCATCGTTCGTTTTCCGTCGTTTTCATGGCGGCTGATAACCCATCACACGTTATCACCGTTTTACAGTCTTCTCATATTCTCAAGGTAGATAGGCAAGATCTTCTTCATGCACGATCCTTCATGTACACATGGCTTACGTGGCAACACGATCTTGTTCTTTGTTTTCATGCTAACTCATTGCACAAAGTCATCGGTTGAGCCACATAGGCTTGAAACACTTCAACCGAAAACCCTAAAGTTGAGACTACCAATCAGTAGTCATACAACACTTCCATGTGCCGGTTCCCATAACCATATGCCAGTTCACCTTGAACAAGCACACTACTTCACTTTGGCACAAATGCTGGTTCAGTGTTAACCGATTCTCACATATGTCAGTTCACACCTCTGCAACATATTGACATCAATGACAACATATAATGTCATTATGTCCTCATACCGGTTCACATAATGCCAATAGTTGAGCAGCCTATCTTTCAATCTATTTGGATTTTATCACTTTTTTGTGCTCTTGGAACCTTTTCTTTGGTTCTTGCACGCTTTCTAAATGTTTCTGCTCATCTTCTAGCTTGAACGCCTTTTCCAAGTTCTTAACTTCCTTTGGAGTAGTTGTCGATTCCAATTTTTGTAATCTTTGTTCTTTCATCTTTTTTCTTTCTTGTTTTCATTGTCTCCTTTCCTCTTTCATTTTTTGAAATTATACGAGTTTGCTTCTTGTTTGGATATTAATTCCCTTCAACTATATATAGAAATTGTTCAAGAAAGAGTATTGCAGATATTCTGAGATTCTTTGTCTTCAAATCTGAATCTTGGAGAAGGTAGTGGGACCAATAGTAACACTTCATCAGGTAAGAGGACAACATCTTGGATGAATAAAAATCCATGGTTTTTCTTTGCTTCATAGTCAGATTCAGGGGTTAGAAATGATTCCTCTATGTGAAGCACTTGCTTGTAGGTTGTACTCTATCATCTTTCTTCCAAATTCTTCTTGTAGGCCTCTAGGTAAGTGCAAAGGAATCCTTAAATTTTTGTCTAATAACAACTCCTCTAACGTAACTCTAAATTAAACAATGACAAGTGAACAAGTAACTTAGAAAAATTAAAATAGGGAATGCCTAAAATTCTCAGCTCCTCTGTCATCTATTGCAAGCACAACAAGGTTATCCATTATGGCACTGGCTATGCAACCCTTTAAATAGCACTACCTAGCCTACCCTGCCCTACTCCCTATGTCTATTTATTATACAGTGTCCATGCCCCCATATACGTTTCTCCTGCAGATTTGTCAGTGTCGTGTCGTGCCTGCAGCAGTGTGTAGAATGAAAATGATGCCGTTGGGAAGTATTTTTTAATATACACATTGTTTTTTTTTAAAACTATCTCTGGTCAAGGTTTTTAAAGGGGAGGGGGCTGGCGGACGAGCACCCCCTCCCCTTTAAAATATTTATTTATTTATTTATTTAAGTTTTATTTAATATATATTTTATTTAATAAATTTTTAATTTTTTAATTTTTAATTTTTATTTTTCAATCTATTTTATTTATATTATATTTTTTTATTTTTATTTTATTTTAAATATTATATTGTATTATATTATATTTTTAATATACTTTCTTTATATTATTATTATTATTTTAATAGATTTTATTTATTGTATATTATATATTTAATTTTTTTATTGCATTCTACTTATATAAATTATTTTTATTTTAATATTATATATTTTAATATATGTAAATTATGAACAAGTTAAATTTAAAATGCACACAATAAAAATATGGTAAATATGGTTCATAAATTATCTAATTTATAATTTATCTTTTAAAATTATGTTCTTTAAAGCATAAAAGTTTGATAAAAGCATAAGTGCTAGATAAAAGTTACTTGAATAAATTTTAAAAGTAAAATTTTAGTTACTTGAATTCAATGTCTAATTTAGATAAAAGAAAAGTTTGACCTAATTAGTTTTACACTTTTTAATATAACAAAATAGTTTGTTTTTTCTCCTCAACTCTCCTAACATGGATTAAATTAAATCATCTAAAATTCCTAACTTCTATATCATGTTAGATGGAATAATGAACTTCCTATAACAAATATACCTTAGGTTCATGAAAAACTAAAAAATAAACAAAAGATAAGAATTTCAATATTTTAATATTGAATTTAATTGAATAATAAATGAAATGAAAGAGCAACAATATATAACATTGAGTTTTCTAATTTTGAAGAGAATAAGGTAGAATCCAAAAAGGTAAGGGAATGACATGCTTGCCTAGCTAATAAGAACAAAATTACCCAAGAAAATTTACTATAATGTGTTTAATATAAATATTTTTATCAATATTCATATCCACATGAATTTTTTTAATGCAAAAAAAAATTCCATCATATGTTTCTAGTATTTAGCTATGTCTACGCATAATCATGACAAACAACTATATTATACATGTTTAACCCTTATCATCACCCCATTCATATGATACTTACAACATAAACATAACATACTATTTATATATTACTTATATAAAAAACAAAATAACTAGTCAAAAAATTAAAGGTAGTTTGATGCATTGTTTAAAAAATACATTGAAATTTAATATTTATATAAAAATTAAATAGCTCTTCAAATTAAAGTTAAAGTAAATAATTTATTTTTTAACTTTCAAAAGAAAAATTTAATATTAAAATAATATTCACTTAAGATATATAGTAATTAATTCATTTTTTAACTTTCTACCACCCAAAGCTTTTATCAAATTTTTATACTTAGCTTAGAGAACATAAGTTTAAAATAATTTCTAAGGACCTATAATAAAAATTTGACTTTGTAAAAATTTCTCTCATTTTTGGAATGCCATTTAAGCCAATGACATAAATTTCAACATGGACCTTAAATTGTTTCAAGAGATGAATTAGATAATTTATAAACCAATTTTTTCATATTTTAATTGTATGCATTTTAAATTTAACTAGTTGATAATTACATATATTAAAAAAATAAAATTTTAATATAAACAAGAATACAATAAAAAAAAATATATAAAGAAAGTATATTAAAAAAATAAAAAAAGTATACTATAAATAAAATCTTTTAAAATAATAATATTATTAAAAAGTATATAAAAAAATAGAATAGAATAGAATAGAATATTTAAAATATAAAAAATAAGAAAATCTATTGAAAAATAAAAAGTAAAAAAATTATTAAATAAAATATATTAAATATTAAATAAAGTTTTTTAAAAAATAAAAAAATTATTTTAAAGGGGAGGGAGCGTTGGCCAGCTCCCTCCCCAATCCCCTGCGAAACTGCGATACCGGCGCCCCCTCCCCTTTAAAAATCTTTGACTAGCGATAGTTTAAAACTAGCGATCGCACCTTGGTGTGCAATGGGTACGCCGAAAAGGTGTGGAAGGTCAATTAGGTAAGATTTTGGTCTATTTCTTGAATACATTTTTATTGTACACAAGGTCAATTGGTATGGATAGATATTGGGGTAGAGAGAGGGAAACATACTTGAGAGGAGGGAGATGGAGATGTTATAAGATTGAGGTAAAGGGAGAGATACAAGGAAGAAAGAGATGGAGATAATATGAGATAGAGATAAAGAGAGAGATAGAAGAAGAAATATGGAGATATAAAGCCAAAGAAACAAATAAATATAGATATAGATGTCTAAGAAGAGAAAGGGGGAGAGAGAGATATGGATGGATAGAGAGATAGAGAATGTCTATAGATAGATGGAGGGTGAGGGAGATAGAAATAGAGAGGAGGGTAAAGTGATAGAGGAAGTGGGAGACAAATAGAGAGAGGGAGAGGGGGGGGAGAGGGAGAGATAGGTTAGGAGGAATCAAGAGAAAAGGGGGATAGAGGGAGAGATATTGGTATATGAGGGAGAGAGAGAAAGATAAATAGAGGGTGTGATAGAAAAAGAGTGAGGAGAGAGGGGAAGATATGGTTAGAGGGGGGAGAAAGAGAGAGGGGGAGAAAAGGAGGGAGCGAAGAAGAGAGATAAATAAAGGAAGAAAAAGTAAAAGAATGTGAGGAGGGAAAGAGATAGCTCAATATATAGAAAGGGGGAGTGGGAGTGAGAGAAGGATAGATATAAATTGAGGATGATATAGAGAGATAAAAGTGATACTTAAAGAGACAGAGATAAGGAGAGGTAATAAAAATATAGATAGAAAGAGATAGAAGAGTGGGAGGGAGATATAGAGATAAATGTACACTATTATGATATATATTTTAAATTGCATTATATTAGTAGGAATGCATATGGTGTAGGGAAATAACACTAAGGGTGTAGTGTATTATTACAAAAACACATGACTTAATAGTGAGGAAAGATGTAACTAAAAAATGCTCAAAGTATTTTAACAAATGCAAATGATTTTCTATTCCAATTTTTGAGAAGAGAGAGGAACCTAGGTTAATAACCTTGTGAAGAGGACACCTAGCAGTCAATATATGCTTTTAAAATGTAATAAATATACTTTTTGAATTATAAGGGACCACCTATGCAATAGAATTAACAATAGCAGGCCCCCACTCCCGAAGTTGTATGGGTTAATGAATCTTGAAAAAGATAAGGCTATTTGTTGTTATTTGTGACATGAAAAAGTATGCCTATATGCCCAAAGTGAAAATCAAAGTTGAGAATCAATTTTTTTTTTTTTCTCCTTCCCATTTCAACTTATAATTTATTTGGACCATTGAGCTAATAGAACAAACAATGGAGAGAAAAAGTAAGAAGGAACTATTGTTTTTCTCAAGTTCTTTTCTCTTGCATTGTATTGTTGGATTTTTGGGACTATTGATTTGATCTCACTTTTCTTCTACACTAAATTGTTAGACTGTTGTAGGGAGGTGATAAATTTATATGGGGATAACATGATGAGAATAAGAAAGAAGTTGTTTTTTTTGTATCTTTGGTGATGAATTGAATAAAAGATAAGTATTGAATCAAACTAGAGTATATTTGAGACAAAAGGGGAGTTCATAGTTGTGAGAATTATGAACCTCCATAGATTTTATAACCTTGTTTTTGAAAAATGGATTAGTTTAACCCAATCTATAAGAAAGTGGTAATCATGATTGCTATTGTTTTTGGATTAAATTATGTTAGTGTGTTATCCTAAAAGTTGATGTAAAAAACTCTCACACAATCTAATCTAGAAATAACGATGGATGGATCACAAAGTATAATATGAATTGTTGATGTAAAAACCTTGCACACAATCTAATCGACCTCATTACAACAATGGTCAAAATTATGGATTATGAAAATCTGATATTAGATTTTAACCAATTAATTTATTTTATATTCAAAGGCACTTCTTTTTGTAGGGTAGGAAACAGTGAAGGGTATTTGGAAATAAAATTTTGAGCAATTGATTCTATTGATTTTTATGTGGTGAATTATATCACTAGTGTTTCTTATCCATCCAAGTGGAAGAACTGATTGTAAAGCATTTTCTTAGAAGGAGGTATTAAAATGAAGGCAACTTTTATGCCTTAGCCACACAAATTAGCCTTCAATCCTATAAGAAATCTATTTGCCTATGATGGCAGATAAATTGGGAGAACATGAGTTAATGGGAAAGCTTTGCAAATGGCTTATGTCTTTGATGCAAGAGAACACGAGCTAGATAGACATCTCTTTATTTGTTTTATTTAGTTTTGTTGTGTTTGGTGGTCTCATTGACATCGCTCCATCAAAATGGTATAACTCATGTACTAAATGATAACAAGCATAGTGTGTGATGTGTTTGATTATGTTAAGGAGGTAAGAGAACAAAGAAGGGGAGTGTTTGTGCATTATTTCAAGGGGATTTCTTGATCAACCTCCATGGTATTTGCATCTCATGTGGAGTAAAGGTCAGAGCTTTATAAACACATTTTGCATGTAAAATCATATCGACGTATCACAAATCCCATCGTAGGCTTTCTTAGCCAGTTACCATAGTACCATAAGAAAATGCATGCTACACCCTTGAGCCCAAAATCTCTTCTATGGATATTTTGAATGGCTCCTTATTTTTCATATGCTCCTCTATATTCAGTTCCAAAATAATTTTTTCATCCTGGTCCAGATGCATTGGACTCTAGAAGTGCTTTCATTGTATAAATGTCATCTACGATTTATGTTTGGATTGTAAGGCATCATAGGCAATAGGGGGCCATTTCTAATTGAGTGTGAAAGTAAAGAAATTATTTTATTTTTAAAAGAAATCGATCATCCTAGACCGTGCCAAAATGGGAGATTGAAAACAATGTTTTGACATCCATCTGAGTGTAATGGATAAGGGAATTATGTCAGGTCTTGTATTTGCGACTACTC
Organism: Cryptomeria japonica; assembly: GCF_030272615.1. Classification (NCBI taxonomy): domain Eukaryota; kingdom Viridiplantae; phylum Streptophyta; class Pinopsida; order Cupressales; family Cupressaceae; genus Cryptomeria; species Cryptomeria japonica. The sequence continues at coordinate 591,574,033 of NC_081411.1, read as the reverse complement.
CGATAGACATGTCTGCAAAATGTGGAAGCATAAACATGGCACTTAAACTATTTGACAAAATATCTCATCGAATTGTAGTCTCATGGTTCCTTGTGATAAGACATGTACATAATGAATTTGTTGAGGCGGCTTACTTCGTAGCTGATGCAATTGAAGTGGAAGGTACGTGTTTGGCTGAAATAGATTTATTGGAAAGGCATTAAAAACTTGCATACAAGTTTTATGACCATTCAACTCCTAGTCCAGAGCTTGAAATGGTGAAATAAGAGGTGAAGCGAACTGCCACAGGGGAATCAAGGGGCATATTAGACAATGAAGAATTTAGAGAGGAAAATATTCTTTTTGTATATATGTGTTAATCAAATAGGGGAGAGAGGTCGTCTTGCTTCAGTCTTCTGTCAGATGCAAGAAAGGCGTATTAACTTTGCAGAGCTTGAACAAGAATGCAAATGTGTTGGAGATAGAAGAGATGAGCGATGATCATTTCAGAGAGATGATTGAAGCAACTGATCTCAATGATGACAGATTTATTGATCAAAATGGGTTTGTGATCTCATGCTTACAATCAACCCTTCTTTGATGACAAAGGTGCACAAATGCCCAGAAAATGTCCTCATTCAAGAACTCGATGGATTTTTATAGTAAAAATGAGATAAAGAAGAAGAGGAGGGAGCTTGTGAATGCTTGTAGTTTTCAACCTAGAGTAGAGCAGGCAAAAATCTATTTTGTTGTCCCATCGTATACAAAGGCATTGATGGTGAGAGATATGACAAGGCATGAATAATATGCACCGACATAAATGAATCGATGGCTCCGGAGAGTGCAATGGTCTTGCTCTATCTCTTGATGACTATGCACCGTTGATGAACAAAATGAGCTTCTCAATCTCATATAAAGAACGCCTTCGGCGTAAAAAAGAAAAAATATGTATATTAAAAAAACCTTCCCGACGACATCATTTTCATTTTGCCAACCACTGCAGGCACAACATGACACTGACAGATCTACAGGAGAAACGTATACGAGGCACTGACACCGTATAATAAACAGACATAGGGAGTAGGGCAGGCTAGGCTATGAAGTGCTGTTTAAAGGGCTGCATAGCCAGTGCCATCCATTATGGCTACATATTACAAGGACAAAAATACTTATGTGGCACTACCAGCATTTGAGGATCCATATCATCTTTGACTAATACTTCTGTGGCAAGTTTCCTTCAAGTGTAGGAATTTTGGGCCATCAGGGCTCACTGAACACCCTGACAGAGGGGTACCATCAGAGGGGTACACTTGCAGGGAGATGCAGGAGAAAAGGTTCAAATCCATACTTTTGTTGGAAGCTGCCTCTCATTCATTGCTTAATATAATACACGGTTTTCAACTGGAGAAGGGATACAGGACATTTTAAGTGCAATCCTCCATGGCAATGTTAAATCATTATAAATATTATGCATGGAGTGAGTTTAAGGTCAAGTTTAGGAGGCGAACGGTTAAGCTAGTAGCCCTTTCTATGGAAACCACAGTAGCAGGACCGGGGCGGGCCTTCGGAACAAACAACTGCCTTGAGTACTCGCATTCATCCATTGTAGGGAGGGAAGCGATCAGTCCAAATGATTCAATAACTCGACTACCAGTTACACTACTCTCCACCCAGGTTGAGAAGAGATAGACAAGGATTTGCTTTGATCGGATCTCTGATGGTTCAATACTGCCCTGGCACTGAAACTACTTGAATGACAAGGGGAATGGGTCCGAAGGCGATGTAAATCCTCAGGTCTCGTCTTGCCAGATCTGCCTATGTTGTGGATTGGAGTGAGTCTAAAAATTCTGCTTCTCAGGATAGAACACCTAGCCTTAGCAATAAGGCCATTCAGCCAGAGGATTGGGAACATAGATTTTATGAGGTGAATGATGTTGCATTGAAAGATTTTGCAATCATGGCGTTTTCTTTGAGTAATGATCCAACTTCCAAACTAGAATGTGAGTTCTAAATCTAATGTTTAATGCTCATATACCTCAAATTCTGTTTACTTGCATATAAAAACAAATCGGTATTTGAGGGGTGATTGATTGCCCCAGGTTTAAACTTGACAATTTGAACTTAATGCCAAAGGTGAACAGGGTAAATCAATCTATTACAGCAGAAACCGTATTTCAAATCATATGTCAAGTAAAAGAGCATAATTGTACCATGATATGTTTCAGCCGGACCAGTCCTATTTCATAGCATTGTTCATCCCCAAAATTTCCCTATATGTGCAAGTCATTGCAGATGTTGCTTGTTTCTATACTTGCCTTGTTGCATTTAGTTTATGTAACTTCTGATACACGCAACCTTATTGATATGGTTTATAATCAAATCAATTCTAAATTTAGTTGAAATTTTAAGTTGTTGACTGGATCATCAAAGTTGTCTCAGTTTGATTTTTATATTTGCAATCTTACAGAGTGATGATAATGGAGTGAACCTTTCCATCTTTAATTTTTTTTCGGAAGTATCAGATAATATGTATTAAATCATAAATATATAAAAAAGAAATGACTAAATTTTAAATGAAATTAAAATAAATATTATTTAAAATTATATTATTCATTTATTTAAATAATTGTTTTATTATTTAGATCATGAAAAACTTTCTATTTTATAAAAGAAAAAAAGTATATAGTTTATTTAGTTTCCTTGCTTATAAATACGTGTCTACCTCAAGAAGTCATTGCAGATGTTGCTTGTTTCTAAACTTGTTGCATTTAGTTTATTTAATTTCTGATACACACAACCTTATTGATATGGTTTATAATCAAGTCCACTCTAACTTTTAGTTGAAATTTTAAGTTGTTAGGTGGATCATCAAAATTGTATCAGTTTGATTTTTATATTTGCAATCTAGTGAATTTACATAGTGATGATGGAGTGAACCTTTCTTAGTTTTAATTTTTTTTTGGAAGTATTAGAAAATATGTATTAAATCATAAATATATCAAAATAATAAATGAAATTAAAATAAATATTATTTGAAATTATAGTATTCATTTATTTAAATAATTGTTTTATTATTTAGATCATGAAAACACTTTCTATTTTATAAAGGAAAAATGTATATATTTTATTTAGTTTCCTCGCTTATAAATATGTCAAATTATCATTTTTTATTTTTGATGTATTAATTTATTCTTGAGTCTATACTTTATACCCAAAATCAAGCCCGCGTTACCTTCAAAAACCTGTCATACCCATTCTTGTTTTTTTGCCCATCTTTAAAAATAGTGTACCACATTTATGTCTTATAGGATGGTGGCATTGCGAAATTCAAATTCTCCTTTTCTTTTTCAATACCTCCCTTTTCATAAAGTCCTAACCCTAACTACACTCCATTGGCTAGAGATATAATTATTTTTATAAAAGAATATTTTAAAGGAAACAAAGGTCATTAGAAAGGTACATCAAGAACAACCAAGCATTCACACACCAACTTGAGCATCACGAACATCTAGGAGCTCCTGGACTTTTGTTAGATTCTCCTTAGGACACCTCTATTGCCACACACCATCTATTCTTAATCACATAGGGTCAAATAAATGTAAACATGTCCATTATCTACTATTAACTTGGCCTATGATTTGACTTAGTTAGGTCCCTCAAACAACCAGTAGGTGTCCAATTTCTTACAAGTTACAATTTACTAGTTGTCTTTGGTAGTTTCAAAGAACATGACCTCTTAGAGTAGAAAACTAGTGTGTTATAGTAGAAACCATTGTGCAAGAGAGAATAGGCTTGTGCCAAATTAGACATGATCATATGTGTTAAAAGTTTGTGACAAGACTACAATAGAACATAGCGTTTAAAACCTAAAATTAATCTTAGAATCTCTTCTTGACTCCATTTCTACTTCTACTTCAATCAACATATTAGACATACCCTCTTCCCTCAATTCTCATTTCATGCTTGCTTTAAACAAGCATCACTCAAACTCAACTTTGTAATTTTCTAGTGTTTAAAATATGAAATAATATATTATTTGAATTGTTATTTTAGTTATTACTTTAAATTTTAAATAAATAAGAAAGTTATATTGGGATTAAATGGGGGCAACATTGCTACACTCCAATAAACATCTATTTTTTATATTTTTATTAGTGAACCAAATATTCTTAACAAAAAAAGACTTTTTCCTTTATCAAAAAATACCACAAGAATCATTATTTTGCTTCCCTTTCTCTATTGCATATAGGTCTTGAGTTAAACAGAGGTGCTTTTCTTTAGAAAACCCAAACCAACAAATCTTTCTACCTCCTATTTTTTGACATTTGTCTAAGTTTAAAACTTGTGCTTTTCACTTCCATTTATCGTTGTATTTAAACACATCTAACCCTCTTAATGATCTAACCTTTTTATGATTTCCCTTGTTTAGAATCCATTTTAGGTGTTACTCATGAAATTTCCATATTTTCATCTATCTTACCTTCTAGGGATCTCTTATCTTTTTTCTAGCTACTAAGATTGAATCAAATTACTTTTGTTTAGGCTACACATTACCTTCCTTTCCTACCCATCACTCTTTCTCTCCTTCCATTATGACATGTCTTGATCCATAAACTTCCAATCATACCTCGAGTTAGTCATCACCTTATAAAATTATAAATAAAGTAAAATATGAGGACAATTGATATCTAATAATACTTGCATATGACTACACTATTATTAAGCACAAGAAAAGAGAGAAAAATCACCATGAATAATAGAGACACAAGTTAAACTGCTACTGATTTTATGGGAGTATGCATAACACATTTGCCTATGTTTGTCTTTAGAGGCAGACTAGGTGGATAAACTATAAGATTTATGGGATTGGTGTTGGGACTCTTAGAGTTGGGATTGGCTCGGAAGGATAATCTGACAATTATTTCTACCTCTTTGATTGTGTGGTGTTTGCATAAGGCTTTGTCATTTTGTAGGCCTTTTGTTATAATGATGACAAGGGTACTTGTAATATTTCTCCCTAGACCGAAATTCAAATTATTGTCACATCAATTTTAAACCCAGCATAATGAAAATCACTATGAAAATTGATTTTTCCTTTTTTAGCCTCATTTTGTGTACTATGGGAGGTGCCATCTACGATGGAGGTTGACTTGCAATAATTTTCCTTTCTAGGGGACTCATCCCACTCACTACAAATTTTTTCCTTTCTTGGGGACTCATCCCACTCACTACAATTTTTTTTTGTATTTTCTTATTTAGTTCATGACTATTTCTTGTCTCACACAATACATTTGACTTTCTCAACTAAGAGTTGGTTACAAGACTATAGAGATATTGGGAGGGTATAGGGATAGAATCTCTTATTCCAAATTCAAAGACAATGAGACTGTTTGACACATATGTTATGAGGGTGGGGTTTCTCAATATCTTTCGAGCATGAATGGATTTGATGAATATCTTCTCATTCAGTTTGTTGCTTCCTGGGAAAACCGTAGTGTGAAGGTTGGGATATCTTCTTTGAAGTGAATGAAGATATTATTGCAAAAGCCACTAGTCTCCTGCTAAAGGGAGGAATTGGAGGAAACAAAGTTGTGTTGTAGGCAATGAAAGACTAACCCTGTTCTTCAAGGATAAGAAAAAACCAGTTAAACTACATGGTGGCTTCAATGATGGTTTTCATCATAGTTTTATAAAATCTGATATGGTTTTTAACACATTTTGATCTACTTTAGTTTATGTTTTTGATATTTTATCTGGACTATGGTATTGTTAATGGCCTGGTAATGCTACATTTGGGTTGTTTGTATTTGAGAGTCAGCACCCTTGTTTTGCTTCTTAATATATAAAAAATAGAGACACAAGCGATAATATGGAGAAAACCCTAATGTGTAGAAACCCTAACAAAACTATGGGTCAAACTCACTTTAATAGTCAAAATGACTTTAATACAAAAGGTTACAATGTATATTCCATCTAAGATCTCTCTCAACCACTAAAACCTCTCTACCAACTGATTTACAAACTCTTAAAGAACTCCCTTGCCTAATATGCACATTCAAAATATGAGAAGAATGCTCATAAAATCTCATGATACAAGATACAATACTCTACAAGCTCCATTTATGCTCAATTTAAGCTTAAATTTCATTTAAATAATTTCAAAGCCTTAGGAAATTAAAAGAGATGTATTACCTTACCAAATCAACAAGTATAATTCAATCTCATCAACAAGGTTTGGAGTAAAAAACTAGAATGCACATTTTATATCAACAAAAATATGATTACCATCTTGAATATAATTAAAACCATAGGGATTAGGGTTTTGAAATATTTTCAAACTATGTTTCTCAACCAACCTTTGTTCAATCAAGTTATTTTGTGAGATGGAATCAAATAATATATCAACCTTAGCATCTTTGATTAAAATATTAATGTTATACAATGCTTCTTTGGATGCCAAATCAAGCATTCTAGTTGTGCACGAAATTTGAGAATACCCATATGAATTGTGCCCCTATAGTCTCTTTACCCTTAGGAATTTCAATCATGAGATTAAAATCATTTTTACACTTATTTTTATGTGGGTCCCTTTAAGATGTAGTTTCCATCGTGACCATTATATACAAGAGCTGCAAGCAACGAAGTTCCTGCCCAGAGTCTTTGCTTATATTTGTTGCATGCATAAGTTTGTAAGTTTGAGGCTGCTTAGAATTTGATGTTATAATCTGTATAGATGAAAGTTATATTAGAAAGTGACCCATTTTAGTACATATCGCTAATTTGTTATCTCTATTTCCTGTTTTACGACACAAAATTTGAGATTTTGAAGCCGGTTTACAATAGCACATTTCATGCTTAGAAAGAAATCACTAAACATTTAGACATTTTTCCATTTCAATTCTTTATGATTTGATCAATGTCAACATCATGTTTCAAAGCTTTGGTTTTGCATAGACAACACACTGAGAAAGGTTGTGCAGTCTGCATCTACAAATCCAATTTGTGTCCATCCTACAATCATTGTATTCCTTCACACAACACTTGATGATATTCTACTCTGTCAAAATAAACACAAGCTACAATGTAAGTGACAAAATAAATTTCTCTGCCTCGCATTGCATATTTTAAATAATTTTAGAATAGAAAACGCCAAACAAACACAAGAATGATCCAATATCAAATTTTAAATCTAAGAACAAGCCAAAGAAAATAAAATCAACATGTCATCTAATAATATCATTTTGTTCAGTAGGATAAGGAGTGTTGTGAATCCCAATTTACAGGGATACACAGGAACACATCCTAGGGCCTTCCTTGAGTGTCCCTGTCCCCTACTATTTTTGGGTACAGGAGACAACCCAGACACATTTCCTAGCTATCCCCTAAAATTGAAAATTTTGGAAACATCCTAGAGGTGTCTTAAATTTTCTACAAATGTCCCAAGAATAGGCAAATGTCCTACTAGCTAAAGGTCAGTGTTAGTGGGGCTGAAGAGAACTCCTCTTTTGTGATTTTAGGCAAGGTATTTTGATTGCAGCATAATGATATTTATTCTAAGACAAAAACACAAGCAGAGGCAATGGTTTTGAAATCAAATGGTAGAGATGGTCTTCTAACATGCCCTTTGTGTCCAAGGGTTATATTTAAGTCCACAGGTCAAGCTAGTTGTGCTATCAATAAATCAGCTTTCATAAATGCCAAGGTGAAGTATGTAGTATTGAACTTACAAGATATCCATGATGTTTGGCTATAATATTTTACATGATGGCCACTTGTCATTCTTCATATCATGTACAAAAAATCCAATGTATTGAATTCTTGATGGTTACTACAAAATCTTGTTAAAAAAGCAATTCATGAACAAGCATAATGCAATACAAGAAATTATTTGTATTATGTTTGAGATTAGTTATTGCAAATTTTAAAATCCATATAGAGATTCATTTGTATTATGTTTCATATAGAAATTCATTATTTTTAGATGAAAGAATGAATTTTTCTATGAGCAAAACTGCAATGAATTGGAGTACTTTTAATATGTTGTGTGAGCAAGATTGTGCAGATTTTTTTTTCTATGAGGAAATGACAGGATTTCACATTTATAACTCGACTTTTGAGAGATATGATAGGCCAATAGTAGCTCTGAGTTGAAATATGTTTTTAAGGAAAAAATCAAACAACCATATTATGATCATGTGCAGTTTTCCAAAATCCTTGTCCATCAGGCAAAAATATTTGTGTATCATCCGATACTGCCTGACAGAGGGGAGAAGGAGATTATTTGAATCACTACTTTTCTACATCATTTGGCAAGCTGGCAAATTATTTTCAATGATTAGATAGTTACTCCATGTTTTTGTCAATGTTACTATTTTATAACACATTCACGATGTAGTAAGTGGGCTAGCCCCACAAAGTAAAATGATTGAGAAGATGTAATGTCCCCTTTTTGAAAAGAGATAATAACAATAACAACAACAACAACAACAACAACAACAACAATAATAATAATAATAATAATAAAAAATAAATTATGATATCAAAACATAACATATAAAATATTAAATTTAATTTAAATTTTATCAAAAGTCAAGGAGCATGCAAAAAAATCATATTTAAGGAAAAACATATATAAGAGACACCAAACAAGGAGAAGTAACCACCATATGAAGAATAAATCTTTTACTATCTGATTATTGCTCCTTTAGAACATGGAATTGTGGTTCATTTAACTTGAGGATGAAACCCCTCGTGGTAGGAATTCAAGGACGGAAACCCACAATTTCTCAAGAGTGATTTCACATGGAAATCACCATTGTGCTAAGTTGACTGATCTTCTAGTAGACACTATTAAAATTTCAATTATTAATAGTTGCTTCTTATCAGCAAATCTGATTTCTCTCTTTAAAAGAGATATTTAATTTTGCAAATTCGATAAATTATCAAAATACCAATTGTAAAAGTTATAATTTCTGGTGTATTTATTATTATATAGAAATTTTAAAAAAATTGATTGGATATTATGAAATATTTCCTCCGAGATATTAAAAACTCAAAACAGGTGTGCTAGATCAGTATACACAGAAAGAAAAATAGAGTTTTGAAAACTAGGCATATATATGTATCCAAATGAATAACTATCAAAGCAGATTCTGCAACCATTATCCTAAGTGCATATTCAACTTTAAACTTTGTTTGTGGAAAAGAAAATAGGCATTTGAATAAGACATTGGGACACTGAGGAACATGGGTAATCATAATTTAGGGCTATCACGAAACACACTGTTATTTGCAATGGAAGTCAAATAAACATTGATTTGCAATGAAATTAAATCATTCGCAAATAAGAACATTACAATTTGAGTTCATCAAAAACTAGATTGCCCAAAACTGATAAGCACAAACAAAGTAACAAAAAAACCAACCCAGAAACTGAAATTTTACCATGGGAAGGAGGCTCTTGACAGGGGCATAAATCTCTTTACCATTATAAGAACCCATTCTGCAATTGGAGGCTTAGGTGAGAGACCCAAAGTAAGTTGCCTACTATACTTTATCATTCTTTACCCAAGAAATTCCCCTGCAAATCAAATTCAAAAATTTTGGTTATCATGGTGAAACAATCATCGACATAACACAACAAAAGAAAAACCCACATTTGACAAGCAAAAGGGTGAAAATCCTTACTCTTTGTTGGCAATAACACCTGTGGTAAGAGTGGAGCCATTGTTTCTAGGTCCCATCCCAACTCAGCCCACGCCATAGAAGAAATGAATGAAAAAATGTGGAGACATACATAAGAATGTGGATTTTTTGCAAAATGCCTCGCCAAAATGTGGTCTCATGGCATTGTATGTAGGTTTGAAACAAAATATGGGCATTTGAACAACATCAAATAATTTTGTTAGAAGTCATAGTTACAAAATCTCTTCTTAAACTTCCTGCATGTACACAAAATGTTTTAGCAGAGACAATGCACATGTTCTAGTTTGCAAATGCCATCTACCACCTGTAGCCTTCTACAATATAGCCTTGTTCAGTGTGTAACTGATTTTCCTGACAATCTGTCACTGACAGAGATCCTGGTAGGCATGCATTCTCTCTAGTTGGGAATTGAGTAGGCATTTATAAGCTGCCTGCAACTGTTTGCGGTAAAATATACGCAGGTTTCAGGGGTGCATACAAGATAAAATGAGAAGTATCAAGAAAAAGGTGATTTTTGATTGGTTCATTGGCATTGCATTAATCACTAGTTAATTAAAAGTGCCTTCACTATAGTTTCCTGCGGGCAGGAACTAATAATTGTACCTATCATAGTAATCATAATCTGCAGATTTATTTTTAACACTTTGGAATCAATTACCTTAGATTATCATTTTTAGTGGTCTTATTTTCATTGGACTTGGAATAATCAAAATAATTATCTATCTCAAGATAATGAACATGAAAACATGCCTCATCTATGTCAGTAATCTTAGATTGAAATAGGCATATGGAGATGAGTATGTAAACCTCTTACACATTTCATCAATTTTTCAACATCAAGCACATATATACCCATTCATATACCTCTTCTACAAAATTCTCTAGTGCAATGAATGTTCTTTATACCATTTAATTTGTAAACTTCCATGGTCATACTTCAAGTTAGTAATTTTTTTGGGTACAAGATTACTCTTAAAAGCAATGAATGTGCTTTTATACCATTTAATAGGAGTGTTTCACAAATTCAGGTACAATCTCACTCTTAAATTTCATGATGAATGCATGGACACTAATTTTTTTTGTGATTAAATCCCAAATCTTTCACGTTTTCCCTTCCACTAAAGAATATTCAACATTCTTCAATCTTTAACATCCATTAATCATTGTCCAAAATCATGTGAAATACTTCCATGCATTCATTCTCCTAACAATGAAAGTTTGTGACATCTATTGCATTGTCCAAAAATATATGCACTTAGAAGAAATAACTACCCATTAGATGTTTCACAAAACAAACCTACTATAAACTCCTCAATTGTTTTAGGTAGCATATTAATACCACATTCCTATATATTTTTGTTAGTATGCAAAGTATAATGTATATATTGAAAACCATCATAATAATAACGAAATTGCACATGAAATTACAAAAACAAGAGATTCATTTCTTATTAATTTTTAGATACTAAGGTTTACATTTCTCAAATTATCTTTGACTTATGGTAATATTTCTAGGTAACATTTTTTTAATATAAAATTCGGTTTGTCATGTCTAATAGGTTCTTATTTGTCTCCAAGAAATCTTATCAGGAAGATTATCCAGGATTACTTTCATTTCATTTTATTTTTGTTTTCACTAAAATAAGGGATTTCATTCTCACTTTTTGTTTCCATAATTTATTGAGGAATAGAATTGATATCACTATTGGAATATCCCACTTCTTTAAAATAAGCAATATCAATATTATTAAAACTTGTATTTGTAATCATATCTGAATTTATTTTTACAATCACATTTTCCATATCATTGAAAGGTGGATTTGAAGATACCTAGATTTGTACCTAAAGTCACATTTTTCATATCATGAAAGGTGGATTTATATTCATACCTTATTTTTTTTCTATAATCATATTATCTTCCATATTCACCTCTTTCACATTTCCATCTACATTCATCACATCCTTCATGGTTCCTGAATATTTTTATCTTTAATAGTCACAAAACTATATGCTTCAATATTCTTCATTTCTTGACTCATTGTTCTTCTATCTCTTTGTTGTTTGGCCTCCTCTTTGTTTGCTTCAATTTATTTAGGTGTCATGAGCTTCTTATGTTTCTTTTTCGACATTGTTTTGATCCCATGATTACCAAACTCTCTTGATAAAAAAAAATTAGTTTATTTTCTAATTGATATCTTTAAAATTCTAAAGTAAAAAAATATCTTTAACACTTGATCATTTGTTTCATAAATTTTGAAGTACAAATTCATGTGAATCATTAAAAACCCTCCTTTTATATTCCTCTTCAATAATGTAATATGATGCACTTGATTCTACTTCATAATTGTTTCAATGATTGACTCCTTCCAAAACCAAATAGAATATGTCATGCCAACACATTGCATAGGACAACTATCAAGAAAAAATTACAAAAAAAGTCACTATTGATTGTACAAGTTTGAATACCAAGTTGTTTTATTAAAATAAATAAATGGCCATAAAAGAAATGAGTACCCATTTTGAAAACAAGTACCTAGTCCTAAAAAGAAGGGGTACCTATTTCCAAAATGGCTACTTGTTATGTGAATGATGAGTACCTATTACTTGCTATGTTTAACTTGAAAACATAACAAGTACCCATTTGGAAATGGGTATCTGTTACCTTTAAAAATGGGTACTTGTTTCTTAAATTTTGAAATCGCTACCCATGTTTTGCTATGAATTTTAGCTTGGGAAAGGCATGGGTGATCCAACCCTTAGCCTTGGACTTGAACGTTTAAGGTCATGTCATTGTCAATAGAAAAGAGTGACTTTGGACATATGTCTAATGACATTTTTTGTAGATTTTTTTTTATGAACTTAAAATCCCTTATAAATGATAGTATCTAGATTTCAAATATGCAATTTTTTAAAGGGTTGGATTATTTTTTCTACTTTTCAATTAATTTTCATTGAAATTGGTCCATAAACTTGATACATGTTTTCTTATTTTTTAATCTTTTAATTTTTTATGTTTTATGAAAAAAATTATAACATCAATCTACACAATTGTTTCCAAAATAAGAATTTTTTTCAAAAAAATGATAAGATTAGATTTAATTATGGTGGCCATACATGAGAGGTTTTCAAAACAACAATTAGGGCCAATAAAAAATTAAGAAAAAATATTCCAAAAAATTGTAAAAAAAACATCTTCTTCAATCTTTAGTGTCGTACACATCTTTTCTCAAGAAGATTCAAAAAACCTTTTTATTTAGGTTAAATATGATGGTTGTACATGTGCATGGTATGGTCGTGAAAAAATGACTTTTAAATAGTGGTTTTTAGATATGCCTTTTGAAAATTAATTTGCATTATCTGTGTATTAACATTAATTACATATTTGTAAGATAGACTCATAGTACTACATTTCATATTATTGAAATTTTTAGAGATTCAATTTTTAATTGTTTCAAATTTTTATATTCATTGTGACAAATTCTGAAAAATTAGGAAAAACACTTGCACTTTTTCGCCAAAAAGTGAACTCAACTTCTTGCACCTACCCAAGACCTATGATAGTCGTATTTGTGTCTAATCACACTATATCTCTATGTTTCAGATCGGACTACCCTATGATAGTTCAAATGACTCTTTTTTTATGACTCTCTTAGTGTTTTTTAGTTATGAAAATATTTTGTATAGTTGTTCCTTTTGATTGTGTTAAGCATGTGTTTGATATCATGTTTGTGGTGACATCCTTAATGACTATACAAGATGTTAATCTTGTGAACAATGTATAGTAGTCTTAATAGCTCCATAACTACTTTGTAGGACTTGATAGTCCCTTTTGATATCATGATTGCCATCTATCTTTCTTGGACAAGATTTCAACATTATGACTAACATTCTTGATTACTAAGGGTTTTATTTAGATGTACTTGACTGTCCCCTAGTTAAGTAAGAGTATTTGAAGTGTGACAATACTTAGTTGTACTAAATATTGTTGGATAGCTATGATCTTGTGGGATATCAATCCTCTATCGGAAATTATAGCTTCATATTCTAAGGATAGTATATAATGTTGCTATTGATCCTTACCTTAGAATGGTTTATGAATATTCCAATATACTTGTGGTTGTGCATTTATAAGATAATTGATCTTATGATAATAATTGAATCTTATTCAAAAGAGAGACAATTTTTTAGTGATATGTTTGTCTTTCATTATGTAACAATATTTTTATATGTGATAATCCTCCTTTTTCCATAACAATCTTCTCTTTTTTACATACAACATGTTCATAATTGTCCCAAGAACCATTTATTGTTTCATGAACTATTCTCACATTAGATATAGTTGTTCTTGTTGCTACTAGGATAGTCATGTGATGCAAGAACATCCATGGGCTTAGAGCAGTCCTGCATCACCCAAAAAATGTTTTATTTTTATGTTAGTTAAAGGTTGGTGACTAAAAATAAATGCAAGCATCTATGGATCTCTAGGTACCAAGAAAAGTGTCCTAGAGGGCATATAAGGTTGAAAATATTTAATATGTTATAACCTATATGTATAGGCAATTGCAATTTTACTAAAGGGACATCTTTTTCTCTCATTTATCATGCTAACATTAAAATCATAAAAATACCCGTTTGGACATAGGAACAAGGAAGGGGAAGAGTCATGCACTCATATTTATTGAATGGTTACATAAAAATTAGAAAATATTTATTGCATTCAAGGTATCTTAGTTTTATTATAAGGTTTGTCTTTGCTTATGGTAATTGATATCTTCATTGTAACTATGAGAAATTTGTATTTGACATTCTTTATTACTATTGAATCCAAATATGAGATTGTCACATATATGGTTGTATGTAGCATGTTATGCATTTGAATGTTTATAAGTGAATCTATGTAATTCATTTTCGATTGGAAATAGATAACATGGGGTGCATCTCAAGACATTGAATTCAATAATTTTTTGTTAAAGTTACTTCTCATGAGTATATAAGCATATGTATTTGCATATAACCCCAAACTATTTGTGGATATATGTAAAAACACGAACTCATTCTACATGTATTACATGTCTTGTGTGTTATAAAATCATTCTCTCCTATTATTGTCCTATAAAATGTAAGCGTAGAAACAAAGTAAGAATTAAACCATGAATGGAATGTTTATAAATTCAAGTGATATAAATTGCTTTATGAATCATAAATTGCATGCAATTGAATATCATATTTTTATATCATTACATGCATTATTTAATCATTATTGTATATAAGAAAAGCGAGTGCATGATGTGTTTCCTAGAATATATGTTGAGTTTCTTTTTTTTGTTTAAGGTTGTGTCTAGGAAAGCTTTTCTCCTAGGATAGGGTGTTGAATGTGGAATCACAAAGAATGTGAATATATTTTTGCATTCACATTTATTTCCAAAGTAGCTTGGCCAAAGTTAGGATTTCATTGGAAAGGATGAATATTTCCTAGCAAATCTTTTAATTTATATTATTCTTTGCCACATCTTGATTTGCATTGCACATTTGAGTTAAGAATATGCATGTAGTCAGACTTGCACCAAGATTCCTCCTGCTACTTATCTCCTAGTTGGTAGGCACTTCAAGCAGGGTCAGTGATTCTTCGAGTAGGAAGGTCTCTGAGGAAGCTAAGGCTTTGTGGTTGGTTGGAAAATCAGCTCAACTACATTCTCATCCCTTGATCTACGAAAGACCAAGTGGTTATGGTGATCAAAGGTCATGTGCTTTTATGTTGATTATCATGTAATATGGTGATCAAAGGTCATATTCTCTTATGTTAATTTTTATGTAATGATCACCTATCTATTGTACTTGAATTAGAAAATATTGTTCCATTCTTATATATGTACTATCGTGTGCAAAGGTGCTAATATATTTGTTTGATTACAAGGAGAATTGTAATTAAATTTATTATTGATCACTTTTATTAATGATGCAAAATATGAGAAGTTAATTATGGTGGAAAATTAGTAAGGCTTTGTGAGTCCTTGCATTGTGGTATCAAATCTAGAGGTTCAAAACTTGGACCTATGAGCTCATCAGGAAAGAAATTATTGAAACATGAAACAAGCTAATGTTAGCGTAAATGTTCTTGTTCTAATATGATAGGATGATATTCAAATAAATTATGTGAAAATCAATTCACATGCTTTTACCCAAGCTATGAGAGAATTAGAAACCTCCTATTAAGTATGATTACTTGAGGTGCCCTCTCTTAGCTAATGAGGAGAATCTGGCTTCGTTATTGAGCATCTCTAATTTGGTCAAAGGAGATTCTTGTTTTGTGAAAACTTATTTGTTTATCTGATTTCATTTTAGGCTATGTTTGAAATGCACTCTACTTTTTAAACTTAGTGAATAATAACATTAGAATCTTGTCCACTATGCTAAACAAGTAAACGTTAGTGCAAGACAATTTAGGTTACTACAATGGATACTAGGCATATGAATCATAGTGGTACTAGTAATGGTCCAAATGAAATAATGGATTGACTTATTGATCTTATGAATCAACATGATGCACAAATGGAACATATGGAGCAATAAATTTGAAAGGAAAACCTCAAAATGAAAACCCTAGAGATGAGGCACAGGGTCAAAGAGTTGAAAACCAAGGGGAAGTTGACTGGGATAGCATTGCTGATAAGTTCACTAAAGATCTCAGAAAAGTTATTATTGCAAGGTGTGCGCCCTTGGTCTCCTTGTGTTGTGCATCACAACGCTCAGGTTTGTGACATGACTTAACCACCTCCTATGGATTCTATAAGTCTAGTGGTTGTATCGAGCATTAACAGGTCAATCTTTTGGTGCAACAACAATCACACTTGTAACAAGTGGTATCAGAGCTTGGTCACATGTTAAAACCCCTCACTTGCATTGGGGGGACTATTGCAAGGTGTGAGCCCTTGGTCTCCTTATATTTTGCATCAGAATTCTCAGGTTTGTGACATGGCTTAACTGCATCTTGTGGATTCTATACATCTAGTGGTTGTATCGGGTATTAACATGTCCATATTTTGGTGCAACGACAACCGCAATTGTAATAGTTACCCCATCCAATTTTAATGGAAAGACCTTGGGTGATGGAGTGGATTTGTGGATTATAGGGAAAAATCTTTCGGCCTTTGTAATATTTTTGAAGAGATAAAATTAATGTGTGCAACCTATCAGCTTACAAGAGAAGCGACCACCTGGTGGGACAATGAGAGGGCTGGAAAGAAGTTGTTGCTTGGGTAGGTTACATGGGGGAAATTCCTCCAACCTTTTAGGAAGAGGTGGTTTCCTCAGTTGTTGTTCGATAGGAAAATAATTGATTTCAAAACTTAAACCAAGGAGGCATGTCAATTACACAATATTGGGAAAAAAATATCATCTTAAGTATGTACCACAATAACAATTAGATCATGACCATGTTCAGATTAGGAAATTTATCTTGGGGTTGTGAACTCAGATTAGAGTAGTGGTTGATATCCTTAGTCCAATGACCCTGGATGAGGCTTTTGAAAAAGCCATTAAATAGGATCAAAGGTTGCAACAAATTGCCACTTATCAAAACCAACGAGATAATAAATTTGTGAGTAAGAAGTCATACAACCCAAAGCGGCAAGGGAATAATAATATTGATAGATCATAAATCTGAAATATGGGAATGATTCTCAAGATAGGAGTGAAGGTGAAAATAAAAAAAGAGAAAACAACATTAGAAACAAATTCAATAAGGACAAGTTTGGTGAATAGAGGGCACCACGGGGTGGATGAAATGTGTGCAGTGATGAACACCGCCAATAATTGTCCTCAGCGAGTGAGAAGACAAAGAGGAAGAAATAAATAAGAGCCACTTTAACACCAAATTCATGGTGTCATTGATAACTGACAAGCTAAATTTCAACCCTCACCTATCCAATTTTCAAGTAAGCTTTATGGTCATTATGTTTCTATATTAATAGATACTAGACCTACAAAGTGTTTCATAAATACTAATTTATTATCTAAACTACCAATTAGACCAGGACACATGCAAAATTCTTGGTCAATCCAATATGAAAATCAAGCAGAGAAAAGGATGGATTCATGTCTCTTTTGTAGTGAGTTAGAACTTCTAAGTTTTCAAACCCAACTAAATCTCTATGATTCTCCCCTAGGATCTTATGATGTACTTCTAGGAAGATTTCAATTGGTTGGTTGAGCATAAATCAATAGGCAAGTCTGAAAATAAAGTGATTAGTTGTCTTAACAATTATGGAAATCCCATTAAGATCCATGATATTCAAAGACCTCTTGAGCTTCGTCAGATCTCTGCTATCTAGCTTAAGAAAGCTCATAGGAAGGGTTTCTTTATTTATGTGGTGCAAGTTAGTGAAGTCAATGTTTCAAAATTTGTGTTAGATGATAACCCAGTTGTTGGGGAATTCCATGACTTATTTCCAAAAGATCTTACTGAATTACCTCCAAAGAGATAATTTGATTTCTCTATTGATCTTCTACCTAGAATTGAAACATAGTCTAAAGCTCCTTACCATAAAACTACCAAATAACTTTATGAGCTAAACACAGGTACCCACTTCCAAGGGTTGGTGAATTGTTTGATCAAATGAAATGAGCCATAATATTCTCCAAAATAGGTATTTGATCAGGATACCATTCATTGAGAATCAAGGATGATGATATTTCAAAGATGACGTTTAGAACACAATATGGTCACTATGAGTTCATAGTATTACCATTTGGTTTAAGTAATGCACCCACAACGTTCATGAATCTCATGAGCAATATTTTTTGAGTTTGTTTAGATGATTTTGTATCAATATTCCTAGATGAAATCTTGATCTATTCTAAATCTAAGGAAGATAATGACAAAGATTTCAAGGTAGTGTTTTAGCACTTGTGAAAGCGTAAGCTATTTGAAAATTATCCAAATGTTCCTTTCTATCAAAATAAGATACAATGTTTGGGTCACATTATTTTAAAAGGTGGAATTATGATGGAGCCTGAGAAAATCAAGGTGATTGTAGATTGGCCCACTCCACAAAATGTATCAAAGGTTAAAATTTTTATGAGTCTTGCTAGGTACTATCACAAGTTTGTGGAAGGTTTTTCTAGAATTCCAACACTAATTACTTCGTTGTAGAAAAAGGGTAAAGATTTTGAATGGATGGTAATATGTGAGCAAGCCTTCATAGCATTGAAAGAAAAGCTCACAATTGCACCCATCTTGGTTATACTAGATCTAAATGGTCAATTCACTATTATAATTGATGCCTTGGGAGATGGAGTAGACAATGTATTGATCCAAAATGGACAATTTGTGGCTTGCAAATCTCGAAAACTAAAACCTTATGAAATCAATTATGCTCCCCATGATTTGGAACTAGCAGCTATTGTGGAGGGACTATTTATTGGGTAAGCCTTTTGAGTTGAAAATATATCATTTGGAACTTAAGTACATTTTCACTCAAACTAATATTAATGCAAGACAAAGAAGATGGTTAAATTTCCTTAGTGGGTATGACATTGGAATTGTATATATAAAAGAGAGAAAATTTTAGTTGTTGACATCCTCAATAGGCGAAGGAATTTAGTAGTCATAGCCACCATTAGGACTAACTTAAGATAAAAAATTGTGCAATAGTTTTCAGGGGATGAACACTACAATAGAGTTAATTAAGCATTATAAAAAGATCCCTCAGATCCTTGATTCGATGGGCATACATCTAAATTGGATGGCTTTTGATATTAAGAGAGAATGTGCATTCCTGATTTTGGAGATTTAAGGAAGCTTATCCTTGAACAAGTCCATAATATGCCTTACTCAAGTCACCCAGGAGTGACCAAAATGGTTGCATTGAAGTCCTTATATTTTTGGCCAAATCTTACTAAAAGATGTTATAGTTTTTGTGGCTCGATGTCTAGAGTGCTAGTGAGTTAAGGTCAAGCACATGCATCTAGATGGATTTTTATTTCCCCACAACATACCAGAATATAAATGGTAAGTAATTATTATGGATTTTTTTCAAGGATTTCCCATGTCAAAGAATTGACATGATTGCATTCTAGTAGTAGTAGGCAAGTAAACAAAGATAGCACATTTTATCCTTGGAAATCTCAAAGATGGATCATGGGTCTTAACCAAAAAGTTTGTTTTGGAAATTTTTTGTTTGCATGAAGTTCCTCAAATCATCATTTCAAATAGCGATGCCCATTTCACTTCCAGATTTTGGACAACTTTAAATGAAGCGTTGGGAACCAAATTGAACTTCAATTAAGCCTATCATTCTCAAATAGATGGGCAAATCAAAAGGGAAAATCAAGTGGTTGAGGATCTCCTTATTATATATTGTATGGATCAACAATATAAATGGGAAGAGTGTCTACCATTGGTATAATTTGCATATATTAATTCATACCATGCATCCTTAGGACTAACATTGTTTGAAGCTCTATATAGGTGGAAGTGTCCCACACCCATCAATTAAGATGAGATTGAAGACAAAATTGTGATTGGGCTAGAGATGCTTAAAGAAATGGAGGATCAAATGAGATTAATCAAGTAAAGACTAAAAGAGGCAACGAATAGGCAAACAAATTATGTGGATAAGCATGGATCTTTTGATAGTTCATGTTGGGGGATAAATTATTTATGAGAGTTAGACCCCACAAGAATTCTATTTATTTTGAGAAATCTTCCAAGTTGGCACCAAGATATGTGGGTCCATTTGACATATTGGAAGTAATTAACCCAGTTGAATGTAGACTTTCTCTACCACTTGCTCTTGACTCCATGATATTTTTCATGTGTCCTTACTTAAACATTATCATCTAGATGTAACTGATGCTTGATTGACATGCTTTGTAGGTGCAAGATCCAATTGTGGTGCTAGTGGAGCCCATCCACATCCTTGATAGATGCAACATTAAGTTTCACAATAGAGAGCTTACTTTGTACAAGGTCCAATGAGACTAGTATTCTATGAATGGTGCCACATGGGAGGAAGTTGATGAGATAGATTGCTCCTTTCCTCATTTGTCTATTGATTGAGTACTTTCTTAATAGTTATTTTATGTTGCATACTTAGACACTATGTTTATGCACTATGATACTATGATGTTTGGTAGAGATACTTGTGTGTGTGATGCCTTGGCTGCATCAATATGACAATTTTATGTTTGATGTTTGATGTTTTATTTAATAAGACATTGAGATGATTTCTCTTCTAAGTGGGGAAGGATGTCACATCCCAATTTGACATGCTTTGATTGATGATGTCTTTTAATAACTAGTTAATCATGATTATTATGAAGATGTAATGATTGTGAATTTCATTTTGATTTCAAATAATGATTAAGATATTGATGAAAATGTGAGTGCAAGTGTGTGTGGGTACCGTGGAAGATGAGAACTTAGTTGTAAGTGGTATAAAGGGATCCAACTCACACACCATGTAGACAAGAAGTTGCATTAAAAGTTTTGAATGTTGCTTTGCATGACTTAAGAAAATGAAAGTTAGTGAATTAAATAGCTATGTAAGTTTAATAATTTATTTTTAATATCCATGTTTATGTTGGGTGCCAAATGTATGATGAAGTAAGTGGTTGTTGTGTTTAAACATAAGGTGTTATTTTTTTCAATATCGTTTATTTAATGAAAATAATAAGATATTATTTTGACTAAATTATTATTTTTATTTTTTTTTATTAGTAAATTTTTTCATTCTATTGATATGGAAATTTAAATATACAAAATTTGCAGTCTTACACAATGCTTAAATGCAGAAAATATGAAATCCATACTACCCACAATCCAAACTTGTGAATTACCCTACCCTACAGCTTATAGCAGCACCAAAAAAACCAGTTCTTTGTTGGTTCTCCAAACCAAATGTTCTAGTAATAATAAAAGTTTTAGAGTAAAAACTAACAGATGAAAATATTTAGGAGCAAAATAAAAAACATTGGCCGATAGGCCGCTCACTCACTATCCCCCTAGGTCACCTCCTCCCTTTCCTCCTCTGAGGTCGGTGCTTTC
Organism: Cryptomeria japonica; assembly: GCF_030272615.1. Taxonomy (NCBI): domain Eukaryota; kingdom Viridiplantae; phylum Streptophyta; class Pinopsida; order Cupressales; family Cupressaceae; genus Cryptomeria; species Cryptomeria japonica. The sequence continues at coordinate 591,552,303 of NC_081411.1, read as the reverse complement.
CCTATTGCCACTTGAGCCTTCATCTTTGGGATGTAGTTCAGACATCTGAAGTCAGGGTCACCCTCCAAGCTTGCCAGAAACTAAATGGCCCTTCCTTCTTCAAATCTATCTCTCAGGTCCCTGCCAACCTCCATCCTTGCCACCACATGCAGAGCCTTAAGGACTTCATCCACTCTAGTTAATTTCACAAAGAGTTCATCGCTTCCCACCCCACTCAAGAAAGTTCACTGCACTGGTCTTTGATTGCATCCTCCGGACCACAAATAAAAGGAAGCAAATCCTCCTAGTCGTCCCCTTCCTTGATTCGAATGCTGACTCGTGGTACCACCCATTCCAAGATTGAACTAGGTTAATCAAAAACTCCCCATCAATCAATTTGATCAGTGTGAGTTTTACCTTTTCCACCTCTGGTTCGAACTCATAGGCCCACTTTAGAAGCAAAGAGTACACCTCCATGTTAGTTCAATACCAGTGACGGGTATAAGCCACCTCCTCCGCAAGCATAAGACAAGATGCCACCCACAACTTCTCCTCCTTAAACCAAAAAAGTCCTTGCATCCGCTTATCTGATACCTTGCCCAAAAAGGGCACCAACTTCTTGTCTGTTCGCAGAGTGAAACTAGCTTCCATGGTCACCTGCAATTTCAAAATAACAATTCCTGCAATGCAATGTCATACAGAAGCTAGAGAGATACAAGTAGTTCTATTTCAAACAAACCCTGGCATGCAACTCAATGGGTAATAAATTCTACCTCCACCATATAGGATGGGTAATGAGTGCGAAGGATAAGGCATTAATGCCATGAGATCAAGAGTGGGATTTTCTCCCATCCTCCCCTCGCTTTGATCATGCAACCTGCCATAGACAACTCCTTCTTCAAAGAGCAGTAGCCACTTTGGCATATGTACTTGCCAAATTTTTCTCGCATTAACAAGTTGAAGACTGCACATTTCTAAAAGGCTGCAATTAGTACCATTCCCACACGCGACCATCACCTTTCACCATTTGGCCACGCAACTATCCAGTTCACTTCCCATGTTTGACAACAAGTCTGCCATTGTATTTTCTCCCCTCCTAATATGCGAGACAAGGAACTCCACAAATGTGTTGAGTTTCTCTCAGATCATAGCCACCCATCGGTTTAGCTTCCAACATGGTGTGTTGCCTTTAGCTATTGCATTGATAACTATATGAGAGTCCCCTTCTAAATGCAGTCATTGGAATTTCATTTTTAAGGCTAGTTTTGTTGCTAGAAAAGCCGCCTGGACCTCTTCTTCATTGTTAGTGTCATCCTGCAATCGCTGAGCTCCTTTGAATAGGATAAATCCATTGTCATCTCTCGCCACCACTCCAGCACCTAAGGTTCCCAAATTTCCTTTTGATGCACCATCGAAATTGATCTTTATCCACTTTTTCTCGGTGGTTCCCATTTAATCTTCTCTAAACAAAAAGCTAGATCAACCCCCAAATTATTATTTTATTACTAATATTGAAATTTACATATTTTATTTTTATAGGGAAGATAATAAGGTAGCAGACTTTTTGGCTAATAAAGCATTGGATGAGGATATCTAATGCTTGATTGAGGTGGCTTCTAGCTCTCTACCTCATCATTCGGTTTAAATGTTTTTAGGTCATTTGTAGAGGCACGACCTTATGCCTTGCCTAGTGATTATATTCAAGCATGCAACTTAGTGTGGTAGTGTTGGTCTTTTTTGGTCCTCATCACTTCATTATGTTTGTATTACTGTGTGTAATCTCAGGTTGGGTATGGGTTTCTTGCCTTTCTTGCATTTGGTTGGAACTTGTGCTGTGTGGGAGCTTTTTATACTCATGCTATACACTTTGTTTTCACTCTGTGTTTGTTTGTTTCTAACTCATTTGCAGAGGATCGACCTTGTACCTTGCCTGACGATTATATTTAGGCATGCAACAATGTGATGTTGATGTTCTTAATTTCTTCATGATGAATGCATTACTATGTACTCTCAGTATGGGTATGTGTTTTCATTTATTGCAAATTAGTTGGGTTTTGTGGTGTGAGGGGGCAATCATATTCTGCATGCTTCAAATTTGCCCTACGATTAGCATTATTGTCATATGGTTTTTGCTTGTTTAATTCATGATGACTACATGGATTTCATGTGTTGATTTCATGATGGTTGTACTCTATCCGGATGGCTTGCTTTCAGTTTTATTGTTTCATTTATCTTCTTCTCAAGTGGTGGCAACTTTCTTTGAGTTATCTCGTTTCATATGGGGGATTTTGCTCGTGTGGATATATTGGCTGATTGTTTGGCATGCTTTTGATTTATGGTTTTGAGCATCGTGTGGATATTGTCATCATTTTCTATGAAGGTGGTGACCTGTGGTTGCATTTTTGCATGTATGTTTTGGGTTTGCTTGAGGTAATATTTATTGTTGTGTCCTTTGGTGGTGGTGTTGTTCTTTCATAATGGCATTTCATCTCTTTATATTTCTGGGCTTTCTCTTGGCTTTGTATTATCTTTTTCATGGAGTCAGTGGGCTATCGCATTTTGATGCCGTGTAAGCATTATGATTTCCAAGACTCTTATGCTTTTGATGATGAAAAGCTTGGGTGTCTGTTTCAAGTTTATTCATTGGATTTCTCTCTGGCTTTTCACAAGGTTTTGGGAAAGCGATGGCTGGTGGAAAGCTCAGATTGTTCTCTTGCTGTTATTGCATCTCATTTTCTCACTATCTGCATGGGTGTGCTACTAGATTCTACTATGGTCGGGGCACTTTTTGATGCATATTTCAATTCCCACTTCTACACTATTGATGATTTGGATTGTGCATTATCTAATTACCATTTTGAATTTGGTAATTTTTGAGTATGGTGGTTTCCTATCTTGTTCTCAGTTATTATCTTCTAGTTGGCATAGGGAACTTCTTTCAATTTTAAGAAATGGCTTGATATCTAACTTATATGATGATACTTTGTTTGCTATGGTAGCTCTATTAGACCATGTATCACTAGATTGTTTGGCTGCAGCTATCAATTTATTTTCAGGAATTCACTTTATCTTAGAATCGATGCATCTTGTTTTCTCTTCGCCAACGTCAATTTTGCCTCTCCAGATGGTGCCTCCTATAGTTCTTGTTGATGTTGATACCCTTCCTTCTTCTCCTCCATTGGAAAGAACTAGCTCATGGTACTTGAATTATTAAATGAAAGCTATGATAAAGGCACTTGGCTTTGCAGTATAGTAAAGGAATTACAGAGCGAAAGATATAAGAAAGGTTTTGGCACATGGGATTGGTATAGGGCTTTGAAATCTTCTGTCTTCTTCCATTGCTAGCAACTGAGGAGTTTACTTTTTGAGAATTATCCGATGGGTTTGCTAATTTCCATATGGCCTCTATGTAAAATTGATCTTATATGCGTTGTGGCAGCATTTTGTTTCTAGCGGGTTGTATAAACTGTTATGTTAGATATTATAGGTTTATTTTATGAGCTGTGACTGGAGGTTTTCTTCCCAAGGTTCTTTCCTTAGATATGCTCTTTGAACCCTGTGTAAAAAAATAAAATATATTAATAAAAATTTAGTGGAATATTCCACTTTTATCAAAAAAAATAAAAATTACATATTTTATTTGAAAGACATTTCATAATATAAACAAATAGTTATTTATTTTGTATTCTAAATTTGAAATTAGATATTTTATACAAAAAGTTATCTAATATTATATATATTTTATTTATAAATTAAATGTTGTTTATTTTAATTATATTCAATAGTTCTAATTAGAAATCTAAAAAAAATATCATTTATATAAAATGATTTAAATTGAAATTGGAGCTTTATTTTTAAGAAACTGAGTTTTAAGAGAGTAAAGAAATAAGGATAAAGTTATATTACGTGGGACTTTATAAGGATGGTTTTTTTTTTTAAAACTTGGGAAATAAATATGAGAAGATAAAGCGTGAGAGTAGATGGTAAACTTAGATAGAGCTAACACTAGTAAAAATATGGCAAATAAAAGACTACGTGACCAAAAAATTTAGTCACGACAAGTAAAAATGACGAAAATTTAGTCATTTTTTACAAAGCTATAAATGACTACATAAATGACTAATTTGGTCATCGGGCGAGATCACACAAATAAAAATGACTAAATAAATGACTAGATAATTGTCTGGCTCTTCTCTTAAAGAAATTAGGTACTTGTGGAAATGATATAAAAAAATGATCCTAATATTTTTGTTTGTAAATTATTTATTATTTAAATATTATTTTTATTTATAAATAATAAATTATTTTATTAGCAGATGTATTATATTATATTTTTTATTTCTATTAAAGATATAATAAGAATAAAAGTATAACAATTTCACTTGGATTTAAAACATTTTTTGAAGACAAAATAAGTATTTTACCTTAAATATTTAAATTATTCTTTATATTATCTTAAATTAAAAATTAAAAATATTCTAATTGTGTGTGTGTGTGTGTGTGTGTGTGTTTGTGTGTGTGTGTGTGTGTATGTATGTATGTATGTATGTATGTATGTATATGTATATGTATATGTATATGTATATGTATGTGTATGTGTGTGTGTGTGTGTATTCTAATAAATATATATGTATATATACATCTTACTATTTATCAAAAGTGCATATTTTTTATTGCAAATTACCCCTTTTTTATTGTCACCCATTTTTCATCTATCTAGATTAAAAATAGCCTATATATATTTCAAGGTCATAATTGAAATTTTGAAAGGTTTTGAATTCTTTAAAGAATAAATTAAAAAATTACCTCCAAAGCCTAAGACCATAATGTCAAGTAAATGATGTCAATACAAATGAAGTAAATAATGCTTTTAGTTTAATTTATATCTTATTAGAAAAGAAGCTCTCAAAAAAAAATTATTTGTTGCATGGGATAGTTAAAAGAGACTTTTTTAGTGTTTCCAAAAAAAATTAATGAATCCTGCCAAGGAAAAATTTAGCGAGAAATCAGAATTTCGATCAACAGGAGTAAGAGGAGCTGTGGAAACCATACCAATGGATGGAATGTTGTAATCAAAAATTTGCTGTGGAAAAAATAGGAAAGCAGAAAGTGGTCTTTATTTTAGGGATACATTAAAAAGATGGTTTATCTACACTCTGTAGACTACTCATGGTAGAAGAAGACCAAAGGAAGACATTGACAAACATAGGTACCATACATTTCTATGTTTTTGAATTATAAAACTTCGAATAAAATTTTTGTATCTTTTGCTTGTATGCAATATGATATTTTTGTATCAGATAAACTACCCACCTAGAGAGGAGATTGATCATTGGCACGCCCTCCTATATCAGTTGGGTTCCCTCGAATTCAATCTATGTAGTAGGGAGTCAAGGTCTTGGGAGAGAGGAATCAACGAAGGATCTTTGAATCCACCCACCCCTATCCATAGTCGATAGTAGGGCAGCAATAAACCCCAAAAATAATAACACCATTAAAATAATAGTAATTGCTCATTTATGATAGTTGCATATGGGTTAGTGAGTTATGAGTTTCTTATGAGTGATTTGCTTAAATAGAAAGAGTTGTGTAGGTGCAAGTGTAGGTGTAAGTGTAGGTGGTGTTAAGGTAGGTAAGGTTGGGTAGGTTAGATAAAAAATTATGTTGTCCGATCATTTTAAAGCTTCAATACTCATTTTCTTTAAAAAATTAAGTTGTCCCAGTCCATGCAGGGGGAGGTCATTTGGGGAGGTCATTTTAAAGCTTCAATACTGATTTTCTTTAAAAAATTATGTTGTCCTGGTCAGTGCAGGGGGAGTCATTTTAAATCTTATATACCCATTTTCTGTCAAAAATTATGTCCTTTTGTAGATAGATTTGAAAACCAGTTCTTCTCTTAATAGATTGGTCCTATGCCATCCATATAAATGTTGTCCTTTTGTAGATAGATTGAAAACCAATTCTTCTCTTAATTGATTGATTTTACCCTTGGCCTATAGGGGGGGCATAGATAGATAGATAGAAAACCAGTTTAATTGATTGCTGCTATATGGCCATGAATGCTCTTGTTATTGACAAGAAGAACCATTACATCTATAGTTTATGAAGGCTCTATTTATATGTGTTAGACTATCCTTTGGGCCACGGTCTTGGTATGTATGACTCTTTATGTAAATATCAAACTCTTACTTAATTCTAGAAACTTCAGTGTGCTACTCTCTTTGGGTTTGACAGTGCTGCTCTTTAAGGTTGAGAATCCCTTGT